>NC_056749.1:386162088-386317088 GCF_019279795.1 Protopterus annectens
TTTCATATTGCTCACAGCTAGATCCCACACATTAAGAGTTGTTGGCTACATGTCAGATTCTACACCGGTAATGACTGGTGTCCCCCAGGGTTCAGTCCTGGGGTCCCTCCTGTTTGTTATAGACTTCTCAAAATGTACATGCCAACACAGGAGGGTTGTGGTTGACTAAGTTTGCTGGGAACTGTAAAGTGCTTGCCATAATAGATTCCCCAGAAGACAGACATATTCTCAAGAAGGGACTGTATGAGACAGATGTGTGGTGTCAGAATCATGGCCTCAAGCTCATTGTGGAGGAATGCATAGTGATCCTCTTTGTTGAAAACAAAATACCCACAAACTACCACATAGGTGTTACCCCCTTAAAAAAGACAATGTGATAAGGGATCTGGGGACACAAGTAGATAGTCTTCTTTCCTTTGACAAACATGTTGCCAAAGTGATTGGGAGATCCTATGTGGCCCACCTAATCAACAAAGAGTTTGCATCAGGATCCAAAGAGGTAGTGTTGGCACTCTACTCTTACATCATTAGACCCATCATTGAGTACAGTGCACCATTTTGGATGCACTCGACTTATCATATCCAGCAGCTGTAGAGACCACATAGGTACCTCACCAAGAGGATTACTGGCCTCAAACAGTTGTGTTATGCAACACAACTGGTAAAACTAAATCTGTTCTTTGTTGCGTACCGCCTACTCAGAGGCACACTCTGCCTAACATACAGAGCCATGTCCAACACATAACTGTTGAGCATGCTCCATCTACAGATAACAACATTGAGTCACCCTACACATTCCAGGGATATGAACCTCATCAGAACGATGAATACAACATGCTAGTGGGATAGAGTACCATCCCAAACACTTGCCTTACTGTGGAACAGAGTCCCAATGTACATCAGACAGAACCCCTCGCTGATGCTCTTCAATTGGAACCTTGATGAGTGGATGGGAAACAGACAATTCATGCCAGGCATCACATCAGCAGCCCCACTAGAAAGGGGCTTAGGGTACTAACTATTAGAACTAGGCCTTGGGAGACTAACCAATGGTGTGGTGAAAGCTGCACAACTTGCATAGGCTGATATATGCCTTTGTGGAGATAGTCTACTACATACCTATAAACCTATGTGACAGGTACATGTCTACAGATAGTAAAGTGTACTTCATTGTACAGTCATGTTGTACAGCAGGCACATGCACCACATACACTGTAATGCTTACAGATACTGGTGGCTATGTACAGTGGGAGAGATGTGCACCTCATGTCTTTTGTGCCATTGGGATGTGTGCTGGGTGGGACAGTCCTGGATGGCTCCCTGTCATGGTCACCCTCTTACACACATCTCTGCCCATACATCTTTGGCTTATTATACTGTGTTCCCCTTAATATATATATATATATATATATATATATATATATATATATATATATATATATAGGTACATAGGTAGGTAATAGGCTATCTGTCTAAAGGCATATATTAGTATGGCCAGAGTGTGCAGCTATCACCACCCATGGAATTAGTTCCCTAGGCCTCTGTGTAGTAGAGCTGATGAAGTGATCCATGGTGTGACAGTTCAGTTTCACATACACCCATCAAGGCTCCTCTGGAAGAGTGTCAGTGAGGGGCTCGGCTTAATGTCGGTTGGGAGCCTGTTCCAAAGAAAGGGAAGTCTGTGAGTTAGTAATGTATCCCTCCAACATGTTCTATTTAATGTTGTGATGATGATATCTCTAGAGCATGTAGTACAGTGAGCTTGGATTTACTTCAGATAGCGCATGTACATCAGTTCTGCTTTGGACCTGGACCTGTCTGTTGGGCAGAGATCTCCTGAGTAGACAGTATGTAACAGAGTATAGATCGGGTTAAATTCAGTCTTGTTGCATGGGACAACTGTTTGAGGCCAGTAATCATCTTGTTGAGGTACTTCAGTGGTCTTTCCAGCTGCTGAAGGTGTCAGATTCATTGCAAGTGTGTTGTGGTACTTTCTGACGGGTCTGATGACTGATGAGTAGAGGGAACCTCCTTTGACCTACATGCAAAGACCTTGGCAGTTTGTGGGAACACATAGCATGATTTTCTAACCACTTTGTGAATGTGTTTCTGGAAGTAGAGATGACTATCCACATGTGTCCCTAGATCCCTTATTATCACCTCCATATTTAGCGTGTTCATAGGTTCATAGGTTCATAGGTAGGTACTAGGCTATTGGCCCTAGGGCCTATATAAGCCTAGCAAATGGTACCCTGGCTTTTGCCACCCAAGAAAATTATTTTCCTGTGCCCCTGTCAAGCAGAGCCACAAAAGTGATCCCCAGGGGGAATTTCCTATCTCCCATCCAATCATCAAGATTTTTCTTGAAGAGTGCTAATGAGGAGCTTTGTTTGATATAGATAGGTAGTTTGTTCCAAAGTATGGGAAGTCTCTGGGACAGGGATCTATCCCTCCAGCATGTTCTGTTTATTGTGGTGACAAGGTTTAGGTCCCTAGAGAGTGTAGCTTGGAGGGATTGGGATTTCTTTACATGGAGCATGTCCAACAGCTCTGGGTTTGATATAGCTTTGTATGTTAGGCAGAGATCGCCTCTGAGTAGGCGTATATGTGACACCTGATATACCCATCATGTAACAGTTGTGCATGTCACTGTCTTACACTGTTACCCTGCTATACCTAGCATGTGACAGTTGTGTATATGACTGTGTTACACATCACTCTGATATACCCAACATATAACAGTTGTATACTTATATCTTTGTTACAGTGTCACCATTGACATACCCAGCATGTGAAAATGTGTATATGACTATGTTACTGTATTACTCCTGATATACCCAGCATGTGACAGTCCCAGTATGTGACAGTTGTGTATATGGCTGTGTTGCACTATCACCCCTAATATACCCATTATGTAACAGTTTTGTTTCATACTGTCACCCCTGATATACCCAGCATGTGACAGATGTGTATATGCCTGGGCTACACATCACCTCTGATATACTCAGCATGTGACAGTTGTGTGTATATATATATATATATATATATATATATATATATATATATATATATATATATATAGCTTTGTTACACTGTCAACCCTGATATACCAAGCATGTAACAATTGTGTATGTCACCATGTTACATTGTCATCCCTGATATACCCATCATGTAATACTTGTGTATATGCCTGGGTTATACATCATCCCAATATACCCAACATGTGACAGTTGTGTATGTTAATGTATAACACTGTCACCCGTGCTATACCCTATTTGTGACAGTTGTGTGTGTATGACTAGTTTACAGTATCACCCCAATATACCCAACATGTGACAGTTGTGTGTGCATGACTATGTTACAGTATCACCCCTGATATACCAGGCATGTAACAACTATGTATATGACTATGTTACAGTATCACCCCTGATATACCTCGCATGTGACAGTTGTGTGCACGACTATGTTACAGTCACCCCTGATATACCCTTCATGTGCCAGTTGTTTATATGATTATGTTACAGTATCACCTGTGATATACCCAGCTTGTACCAGTTGTGTATGTCACTGTGTTACACTGTCACCCCTGATATATCCAGCATGTGACAGTTGTGTGTATGGCTGTGCAAGATAATCCACCCTGATCTTCCAAACATGTAACATCTATGTAAATTGTAGTGTTAAAGCAGCAACCTTGTTATACCTGATATACCTAGCATATGACAGTTGTATAGATTGATGTGTTACAGTAGCATTCCGTACATGAGTATGTGTGACAGGTGTATCTGTAGCATGTATCACAATACAGTATCTTTGACATGCCCACTGTGTGACACTGTGTTGGCATCTATGTGGTATTTTTATGACTGAAGCTCGAGGCCATAATTTTGACACCACATCTGTCTGACTGAGACCCTTTTTAAGGATGTCTCTGTTGTCCCAAACATCGATTATGACAACTTTTTTGCAGTCATCCACAAACTTTGCTAAACATAGCCCTCGTGTGTTTGACTGTATTTCTGAAAAGTATACACCAGACCGGAGGGGTCCCAGGACTGAGCCATGGGGGACAGCAGTTGTTACCAGCTTGAACAGGAGACCACAATTCTTACCTTGTGGGATCTATCTGTGCCCCTGCTGGCAATCCATCAGATGACATACATATTTATGCACAGGTTGTTGATTTTGTGGATATGACATGTGTCTGGGATGTTGGAAAAGGGCTTTTCAAGGTCTATATGGGATGTGTGTAGTTCATTTCATTGATGTATGTCCTGGGTGACTGCCTTGAACAGTCTAGCAAGTTTGGGAACCATGATCTTCCCAAAACCAAACCAAAATTGGTAGGGGTGGGTGTTTTTAGGCTCACAATAGCTCTGTTTATGAGTTCCATCATGATGGACTCCATGGCCTTGCAGATCAGGCTTAATAGGTTTATAAGACAATAGTTCCCATGGTCTGTTGTGCACCAACACTTGTGAAGTGTGCCAAATGTTGCTGTAACGCATTCAACAGTTTCATATCCTGTACAGAGGGTATTTGTAAATAACACAGTGCACATGTGGAATAAAATTAAACAAGATATTAATAGATGGAAAAAATTAAATATATACCATAATTATCAAAGGTAGTGGTAATCAAAATGAACATTCTTCCCAAATTTTTATTCATATTCAATGCTTCATTTCAAAATATACCACTAAACTTTATCCATAATATAATTTCTGATCTTAATAAATTGATATGCTCTCCCAAATCAGTTGTATATATTATAATAAATTAATTGCACCTATAGTAGTGTGAGGTCTTGGTTTACCTGATATATATATATCTATATATTATATGATTATTAATGTGAAAAGACAAGTCAAAGTTCAAAACATACCTCTGAACTTTCAAGTATGGCAACCTCTCTGGTGTAAAACTTGGCATAACTACCTTAACAGTCATCACCATACCCTTAAAAACCTGAAAATATCAAACCTTATTATTAACAGTATTCTTTAATTCCAGAAATTTATTAATATTTAAATGGATATGACACTTTTACCTTCTTATAACCTATAAATAAAAATCCTAATCTGAAACATAACAATTTTGTTTTAGACTTGTCTTCTTTTTCTCTTATTACAAACCTATGCATCATTGATTTCATAAATGTTAAACCTTTTTTAACTGCAAATGTAAGAAAGAAATTGAATCTACCCAAAGGATACTTACCAATTTTAAATCCAATTTGGTATCTATTGAATAATGCATTTGATCCATATAATTTTAATTATACAATACATGATACTTTTAAGCAAATAATCATTGTTACAATCAGCCAAACCTATATCCAATACCTATAAATTAATTACTAAATTAAATATAACAGTACTTATTTATTCTCTCCTTATTGGTTAAATAAATGTCCTAACATCTCTTGTGATTTATTACATAAATCAATTACAGTAAATAATAAATACATCACTCTTAAAAAGTTATTTTACACAAAATTTATGATTCTTGATAATGCATATTTAACCCCTACAGAAATTGTGACCTCTTTCCTAATACTCCATCATCATGCATTTTATGTAACTATCCTCAAGCAGATCTGATTCATATTATATGGAGCTGTAAACACACTTAACAAATCTGGTTCATAGGTTCATAGGTTCATAAGTTTATACTAGGCTATCTGCCCTAAGGCATTTATAAGCCTAGCCCAAATTTTTGTGGCTTACGCCACCCCTTATATGAAAAAATACTGTGCCCATTAGTTTGTTGTGCCTCTGTCCAGCAGTGACACAGAGATGATTCCCGGGATAAACCTACGATCTCCCATCCACAGGTCAAGATTTCTCTTGAACAGAGCCAGCGAGGTGCTCTGCCTCACATGGACCGGGATTTTATTCCACAGCATAGGGAGTCTCTGAGTGATAAATCTATCCCTCCAGCACATCCTATTTATATCCATACTAAGGTTTAAGTCGCTTGCTCTAGTGGTTTTGGTGGATTTGGATTTTTTGAGGTGGAGCATGTCCATTAATTCCGGGTTGGACATGGCCTTGTATGTCAGGCACATGTCACCTCTGAGCAGACGGTATGCAACTGAATAGAGCTGGAGCTTCTTCAATCTGGCAGCATATGACAGATTTTGGAGTCCCTTTATCCTTTTGGTGAGGAACTTTTGGGGTCTCTCCAATTGCTGCAGATGTCGGGTGAGATACATCCCGAATGGGGCATTGTACTCGATCATTGGTCTGATAAGTGAAGAGTACAGGGGAACAATGACCTCACTAGATCTGGATGTGAATCCCTTCATGATCAGGTGGGCAATGTAGAAGGTCTTTCTAACCACTTTAGCAACGTGAGTGTCAAAAGAAAGGCCACTGTCAACCTGGGTCCCCAGGTCCCTGATAACCTCTTCTGTGCTTAGTGGATTGCCACCTATATGGTAGCTTGGGGTTACCTTGTTTTTCCCGAAGGGTATGACTATACATTTTTTGGCGTTTAACTTCAGGCCATGGCTCTGGCACCAGCTATCTGTTTCCGTGAGTCCCTAACCTTAAAGTTAAATTCCAACTTATGGATTTTTTGAACAGTAAAGAATTCATGATCTTACGGAACACAAAGAACATGTACAAAGTCCAAAGAAAAGCTGGCTCAGGCAGATCAATGGTAAAACACATGCCTCCTGCTAATTTACCAAAGAAAGATCTATTTCTATTAATAGACATATTCATTCATATTAAATTATGTATTACTAAAAATTGGACCAGCCATCTAAATATGCTATCAAGAAATTTTATGGAAATGGCCAACAAATAAATAAATAAAGCTTACTATATTGCTTTATAAGCTATGCAAATGTACTTTATATATATATATATATATATATATATATTTTTTTTTTTTTTTTTTTAAACAGGTTTATTTTTTACCCATTTATAGTTATTTTTCTATCGCTTCTTTATTCCTCATTTTTTACAAATCTTCATTATTACTCCTCCATGACTATATGGGATATTATTTTACTGTACAAAGTTTTTGGTACATTCATATTACTAGGTACACTATTTATTATATAGTGTAAATAGTTCATTTGTTGTCTTATTAATTAGAAATATATACTGTGCTCAACTGGGCAGCCGCGGTGGTGCAGCGGTTAGCATTGCTGCCTCACAGCAAGTGGTTCTCCGGTTCGATCCTCAGCTGGGGTGCCTTCTGTGTGGAGTCTGCATGTCCTCCCTGTGGTTGCGTGGGGTTCCTCCAGGTGCTCTGGTTTCCTCCCACATCCCAAAGAAATACTGTAGGTGGATTGGACACTCTAAATTGGCCCTAGGCATGAGTGCGTGCATGTGTGTGCTTTCTCTGGAAGGTTGGTTGCCAGGCTGGCAACTCGACACCGTAAAGCTCCACTGCCAATCATGAGTGGACAGGTGATCTGCTGTGGCGACCCCTAACCAGGAAAAGCCAAAAGAAGAAGAAGAATATACTGTGCTCAATTGTTGGATATATTTCTTTACCCTTTTTTGTTAATAATTCTGATAAAAAATTAAATAAAAAGTTATTAAAAAAAAGGTTCTCTCAGTTTTTCAGCCTTCCATATTCAAGCTGGCCAAAGGAGTTAATGCTCCCCCTTGCAACATTATTTCAAGGAAAAATAAACAGTCCCAGCAAGCTGCTGGTAAGTAAACATTTTTAAAAAGCTTTAATGGGAGGGTCCAAAAATACTGGGTCTCCCCAGAACTAAGGACAGTCTAAGAAGTATGTATGACTATTTACAACACTCCGTCCACCTGACCATGGTAAGCCCTAAATATGTCAGTCACTTTTGACAATGGGAGTTTTTCCCTCCCTTTTGAAGGATCCTCCTCACTCACCAGACTTAACTCTTCCTTCTCTGCTGACATAGAACATGCACTCTCTCAGAAGGTGTTACAAGCTCTCCCTTCTCCTACATTAGGACAAGATTTTTAAGCCAAATTGTTTCTTATACAGTGTTCTAGCTGTTATTCTAAAGTTATCTTTTGAGTTTTCTGGTAACCTTAGATTTTAAAAAGATGCATAGCATCATATTCCTAGAACAACATGCCAGAAGTTTCTAAAGGTTTTCTGACTGGAGAATATTTCTAGTTGTGATGCATAACCTTCGGTCTATCCACTGACATAAAAGTATATATTAACTGTCTAGCTCCTGTGATAGCCTACTGCAGACTGCAAGGTGTTCACATTATTTCTTGTTTAGATATCTTACCTTTATTTATCGAGTATTAAGTGTCAGGAATCTCACACTTGTGTTAGGGATCTCCTACATAGACTGGGATTCCAGGGGAATATACAGCGGTCTTGTCTGACTAATTCTCATGCAATTGTTTTCCCTGACACCTTAGTTGAAAGAGCTTTTCTTCCACTGGAAAAAGTAGATGTGTGTGTAGATCTCTTCCTGAGATTTTCTACTTAGACTACAGTCTCAGCTAAGAAATTCCCAAGATTCTGGATCTCATGTCTTTTCATGGAACTTTTCACAGGATTCCACAGGACAAAATTTCGCTGTTACCTGTAATGTTCATGGTCTCAACATCTCCAGTCCCCGACTTTTCATTTTCAAGTTTTGGGATTTGTGAATAGGGAGCTTGTTGGCTGCAGACACAGTTTGTTGTCTTAATGCATGTCTCCCATTCTCCCTCCCAGCTTTAACACAGTCAGTGACTACAGTCACCTCAGACTTTGAGGAGCAGTGTCTATGGGGATAAAAGTGCAATGTCTTTGGAATATACAAAACAGAGCATAATACATAAAACAAGGCATTTTGGCACTCATAAATGCTCTAAACTGTCTCAGGTTTGGTCTCTGAGCCCTTTACGAAGTGCTTACAGATAACACCACAATAATGTGATGCATAACCAAGCAAGAGAGGAACCAGTTCTTACTCTCGATACAGACTGGACATAGTAGTCTGGGACATAGGTTTTCAGCACAGTCTCTTTGCACATACTGTCAGAGCTAAGCTGTGTGGAAGAAAATGACCAGGAGAGACCCTCACAAATGAAAACTGTACCAGGGTGTCCTCTTTTAGTTGATCCATCTCTAAGGAACACCTCAAGTAGATTTTTGCCTCCACTATCAACTACCAGTTGGTGAAATTCTGCTGTTGGTCCCCATCCTTGAAAATATAGAAGACGGATGCTTTTTTCTGTTCCATGGACTGGAATTTTCCTAATAAGGTTTATACCCTTTCCAATAATATTCCATGCCATTTTGAAGACTCATAAGGACTTTTCAGTAATCATTGTGGTGACTCCCGTCTGACCCAGGTACCAGTATTCTCCTTCTTTTAGAATGGCCAGGTGCAATTTCTGTAAGCTCCTCATAGACTGGATCTACCCCCACAAGACCAAGGCTGTTTGATACATCCTGATGATAACATCAACAATTGACTGCCTGGGTGATATAGTACCTTACAGGTACTTTTTTATGAGTGTGCAATGAGTATTAAAGAAAGCAATAAATCTCACTGAAAGAAAAACTATATTAGCAAATGGCAAATATTTTCCATTAGGTGCCAAAAAAAGAACCAGCACCTGCTGATGGCTACTGTTTCTCTGGGTCTGTATTATTTGTGTGAATTACTATCCTATGGCCAGTTTTTCCCCTCAGTCAAGGTTCATTTTTTGACCATTTTGGCAAGATTGCCCTTGAATCCCCCTTTCAATGCACTCTCATGTGAAAGTGTTTTTGAAGTTTGCGTTGAATATGAAGCCTGTTAGAACTCAGGTGGCTCCTCCTTGGGATCTTAATTGTTCCATTTAAACCAGCTCTTCAGTCTATCTTGAGGTTCTTGACATGGAAAACAGTGTTACATGTTGCTAAAACTTTCTGCAATAAGAGTATCTGAGTTGCAGGTTCTTATGGTGAGTCAACCTTATCTTATTTTCCATATAGCTAGGGCTTCATTAAGAATTAATCCTTCACTTATGCCTGAAGGGGTCTACTTCATAACATTGAAATTTCATAATGTTGAATTTCATAACACTGAGATCATAACATCGAAAATTCAAAACATTGAAAACCCAAAACATTGAAAACTCAGAACATTGAAAGTGTGCTTCATAAGATTCAAAACTACATTGCACAAGTAAATAATATCACCTCCACCTACACCACCTAACTAACAAACACACTTTCTACTACGTTTCTACAGGGGGCCCCCATGTAGGGGGCCTCTTCCCCCTACACCCCACATAAATTAAATATACCAATTCCAAGATTGCACTACAGTGGAAAAAAGTTAATTTCCTAACCTCAGTGTGGTGACTGTGATCTAGTGAGGTTTGGAAATTAACATACAGTGAGGTTAGGAAATTTACTTTTTTCCACCGTAGTGCGATCTTGAAGTTGGTATATTTAATTTAGGGGGTGTGGGGGTCTTGCCCTCCCTGCAGAAACATTGTAGAAAGTGTGTTTGTTAGTTAGGTGTTGTTATAGGTGTAGAGGGTGTTATTTATATATGCACTGTAATTTTCAATGTTATGAAGCACACTTTTAATGTTCTGAGTTTTCAATGTTTAGGGTTTTCAAAGTTTTTGGATTTAGATATTTTGGTCTCAATATTATTAAATGCAACATTATGAAATTTCAATGTTATGAAGTGGACCTGCCTGTGGGGGTATCTGAGGTTACCTTCATTCAAGTTTTCTATCTACCTTTCTTTCTTCCAGAAACTAATATGAGAGAGATGGGGTATTTCATACCTTTTGTGTCCACAAGCAAGTCAGATACTATACTGACAGAATAAAATCTTACAGTATCTCAGGCTTCTTCTTTTCTTTTAATGGCAAAAAAAAGACAACCTGTGTTAATTAAGATTGTTTCCAAATAGTTGCTTCATGCACTGAACTTCTGCTATACCCACCACAAGAAAACTCTTCCAGGCAGGGTCAGGACTTGTATTAGCAAGGCCTTTGCTTCATCTGTGGATTTTTAAAGAAGCTCACTCTAAACTTCATTAGAGTAGGTGGTGGTCAGATACACTTTAGAGCCAAGTAATGAATAAGGAGCGATGTTCACTAATACTGTCTGCTCTGGTAGCACTTATCATATTTTATTTTGCTAGAGAAGCTGGTTAATAGAATGTCTAGAACTGGATTTTTGTTTTTAGGCGTAGTTCCAAGAGTCACCAGTTGAGTAAGCTTCTGAGTAGTTACAATTCTGCTGAACTGGAAGTTTGAGTGTGCTGTATCGGTCTAGATATAGAGCCCCTGAAATCATTAATTTTATGGGTTTTTTTGTGTCTAGTAATTTGTTCTAAAATTATATGAACAATGTGCAGTGAGGAGGTAGGGGTGTAGGCAGTAGCCAGTAGAATATGCATATGTGTTATCTAGGGTACCTTTCAGTAGTAGCCATGGATCTGTATCACAGATGGCATTACCCTTAGTTAAGCTAAAAATATGGTGAAAAAAATTCTGTCTTTCCTTACTAATACCATAATACCAACCTGGTCTTTTTCTTCTTTTGGCTTTTCCAAGTTAGGGGTCGCCACAGCAGATCACCTGTCTGCTCATGATTGGAGGTGGAGCTTTACGGTGTGAAGTTGCCAGCCCGGCGCTCAATCTTCCACGGAAGGTGCACACATGCACACACTCATGCCTAGGGCCAATTTAGAGTATCCAATCCACCTATAGCATGTCTTTTGGATGTGAGAGGAAACCAGAGCACCCGGAGAAAACCCACGCACCCACAGGGAAGACATGCAGATTCCACACAGAAGGCACCCCAGCCGAGGATCGAACCAGAGAACCTCTTGCTGTGAGGCAGCAACAATAACCGCTGCACCACCATGGCTGCCCTATAATACCAACCTGGTCTGTTATCTGTAAATATTGGAAAAGTGTTGGAGATACTCAATAGTTTGAAGAAGGTATCTTTTAAGCAAGTTTCATTTAAAGGTACTACTTTAGGGTTACAGTTTGAGTTCCACAGCTCTATCTGAGGCTACTTACTGTTTGCACCACCTATGTCCATGTAACAAATTCAGAAATATTTATGAAGTTTGGCTGTAGTAGCTAGTACAGTCGAAGTACATGGATTTGCATGGATATGACCAGCTTGTAGTAAAAGCATGGCTAGGGAATCAAGCAGTTGTATTTGCTTAAGAATAGTAAATAATGGAGCTTTTCTGTGGAGTAATCAAAGAGCAAGTATAAAGAAATGTTTATCTAGGTAATAGCATGTGGGTGAGTACTTCACTTGGTCGGAATAGAAACTTATATATAATTAATAGAATATTTTCAGCAAAGGATCATAGGATCATGCAAAATACAAGGTGAATAAGTCTCGTGATCACTTGTGCCTTGCCAATATCCACTTTCATATTGACCTTCCTCTTTCAAGGAAGACCAGACTAGTAAAAGTCAGAGGTGAATTTGTAAACACTCATAAAATTGGCCAGTTCCCACTTGAAGGAAGATAATGTATCACACATCTTAATCTGCAGTGGCAGAATATTCCAGATATGAGGAGGGCACTTTGTAATGAACCTATCTTGCTTCCTTGTTCTGTTTATCTGCTGGTCAAGTTATAAATCTCATGTCCTAGTATTTTTGGGGCTGTTTGAATTGTGGAGATATAAAATATCCTTGACTACTGTACCCATAATGGCTGAGAAGGCAGGAAGCAGCTCTCCCCTCAGGAGTCTATACTGAATAAAGGAACAATGTTTATAGTCCTTTCTGGTAGTTTAGGAATTTTAAGCCAGTGATGGTCTTTGTTAGTAATCACTGGGGTCTTCCTAGTTCTTTGATATGTTCAGTGATGTGCATCCTAAAGGGGACATTGCATTCAATAACTGACAGAAACAGTGCTGAACATCTTTGAATCTGGAAGACATTGTGGTGGTGATCAGCTTTGCTAACTATAAGAACTTCCTGACTACTCCTGCTATGTGACTATGAATGTTAATGGAATGATTAGCCTACACACCATGGTCTCTAACAACATTCTCATTTTGGAGTGGTGTATTGTCTATGTTGTATGCTGTGGGAAGAGATGCTTTTCCATATATAAGTATATTGTACTTTTTAGCATTTAATTTAAGCTTATTTGTGCTTTAGCATTTAATTTAACCCTGTTGTTGGCATACCAGGTGTATACTAGTGTAAGTTCTTATTGCATGGCTTGGATGTCAGAGACTGCCGTGACAATGACTCCTAGTATGCACTCATCTGCAAAATTGGTTGGCTAGAGTCTTGTTTTATGGACTGGATGTCAGAAAAGTAAACGCTAAACAAAAGGGGTCCAAGTACAGAGCTCTGCAAAATACCGTTGGTTGTTTTAATACTCTTTGATATAGTACCTGCTTACCCACAAAGTATGGGTTCTGTCCCTTTTACAATACACTATGTATCTTGCCACAGATGGATCTAATTGTAATGCATTTAACTTGCTAACTGTGATAGAATTGGGTATAGTGTCAAAAGCCTTGGCCAGGTCAAGGTATGTTATCTGTACAGCTTATGTTACCTTTTTAAAGAAGTTATCTAGATTCATTAGGCTTGATCTACCCTTAACAAAACCAGACTGCTGAGTGTCTCATTTGATGAAAATTTTAATGTTATAGTTAATCAGGTCAGTTATAATCTTCTCAGAAAAAAAGCAATTGAAAAAATAAACTGAAAATGGGAAGAACATGCTAGCCAGAGAGTACAGCAAGTCTCAGTTTTTAATTTTGGATGAACGCTTTCATTAATGAAGTATTAACTACTCAGATAAAGCACAATATACAAACTGTTCTTTAAATAAGGAAGTAATGGTCATGTGTTTGCCAAGCTTCCTCTGTGAGCCAATCACATGCTCTGTTTCTTGTTTGTAGTGCCTTCAGGAAGGGCTACTTCTTTTTTTGTTTTCAAGTTAGAAAGCATTTCATTTAATTAATTCAAATATATATAAGCATAACTAGTGAGTAAATAGTGAAAAATAAATACAATAAAATATGTGAAAAAATATGTAGCAAATAAATAAAAATTAGAAGAAAATTAATACAATTATTTTACAAGTGTCTGTAAGAAATGCTGATGTTGAATTACTTTTTAACTTTCAACAATTCCCATTCAAAGAATAAATAATTTAATTTCCTAAAACACCCACAGCCTTTAACCTTTATCATCACATCAAAGCCTTTAGTTTAAGTACTGGGGCTATAGAAATATAATGATTCAGTCCTGGCCATGTACTGCCATTGAATTAAAGTTGCCAGTACAGTTCTTGCTTTTCCAGGTTCAGTGACCAAGGATCTCCTCTCATTAGGGATGACTTTTTCTATAATAGTGAACTTGAATTCATGTCCCGGGTTATTTTTTAACATGTTTGTAAAGTGCTTTTTTCCTTCCTTTTTCTGATGGCCTAAGTATGTTCATATTTGCGCCCTTTTAGTCTATGTTCAGTCTTTCCTATGTAAAACCCAGGACAAGATTGGTAAAGGGCCACTTAAACTGCACCATTGGTTTCACAATTGTATTTTCCTTTTATTTTGATAGTTTGTGACTTGATTTTGAAGTTTTTTGGGGGGGCTTTTTTGTTGTTCATTGCTTCTAATATGTTCTTCATATTAGTTTCTTTTCTGTAAATAACAATAGGTTTTTGCCCTAGTTTTTCATTAGACACTTTCTTACATTGCCAACAGCAAGTTGTTCAAAATCCATTTAGTAAGGTTGCTATCAACTGTGTAGGTGGTAATAAAGGTATTTTTGCAACTATTCTCAAGTTATTTCACTGCATTTGTATTTGTAGGGATGGGTACAATGTTCACTTCTGATATTGTTATTTCTGACCGCCTATCCAAAATTGGGTCAAAGTACTTTCTTTCACATTTGTTTATCACTTCATACATTAACTCAGTCAGAGTAGCCGTGCCTTTTTAAACATTTCTTTCAGTAAAAAACATTCATCTAGAAAGATGTCCTCCTTTGTGGTCATCCATGCTGCCCTCACAAACTGTCCTTTTACCATGGCTTTCTTTTGCATTTTTGGATGTAAAGTCGAGAAATGAAGGAAGGCATTAAAATAAGTTGGTTTAGGATATATTTGTGATCTATATGTTTTTGTTTCAAAATCCTTTGTTAATAGTACATCTAACAAGCTATTTAATGCTGTCCTTTTTCGTGTATAATCTTAGGAACTCAGTTGTTGTGTTGAGGTGGTCCAAAAAGGCAGGCATGTTTTCTTTTTCATCTTTCTAAACAATAAAGATGTCATCCAGATAAAAAGTATAAAATCTGCATGACTCCATAACCTTGTTGTTGAAAAGAAAGTTTGTTTCCCAGTGGATCATTTCAATGTTGGCCAATAAAGAACCACATGGGGAGCCCATCACCACTCCTTTGTTTTGTAAGTAATACTGATCTTCAGTGTATATGAAGTTATTTCCTAGTATTGTCCCCAGTAGTTCTTTGTATAAATTAACGTTTTGTTGTGGGTAGTCCGTAAACCACTGTATCCCTGTATTGTGGGCTAGCACTGTATATAAGTCCTTTACATCAGTTGTAAGAAAAATATACCCTTCGTGGAATTTAAGTTTGTTCATTTTGCTCAAGAAATCCTATGAATCTTTCCATAAGTGCTTAAGTTTATCATCCAAGAATTTCGTACAAGAGTACAAATGGATCCTCGACCATCCACAATTGGGAGCAAGGGGGTTTTGTAATATTTTGTAATATCTTTGTGGATTTTTTGTATCCCAAAGATAGTTGGTATTGTGAAGCATAATTGTTCAAATAATTGTATTCATCTACACTGATACATTGTTCAGTGAACAAATCATTTAGTTGTCCTCTGATTATTCTGTAGGCAATGCTTAATTCATTTAGTGAGGCTTTTCCATTTGTTTCATCAGTGAGTATTTTGTTCATTCTATCAATGTAGTCAATTGTCTCCATCACAACAAGCCCACCCCCTTTGTCTGGTTTCATTATTCTTATATTTGCTTTTTCCATTTCATCTAGTTATTAATCTCTTCCTTTGACACATTATTAGAATTGTTTGGAAATTCATTTAACATGTTCCTCATGTCTACTTCACATATTTTCTCATACAATTGCAGGGTTTGGTTTACTGGGGGTGGGGGAGGTTGTATGTGCTAGAGACCTTTAGTCCCGACATTGCTTCTGACAGGTTATCAAACACCAGATTAAAGTTTAGTTTCCATATATAGAATTTCAAGTAGACAAGTATGTTTGCTATATCAGCCATTCTATTGGAGACAAAAGTTAACCCTTTGGCAAACAGATTACCACATGTTTCATCGATTGGAAATGTGGAAAAATTGTAAATTTTAAAATCTTCTTCTGTATTAGCTGTAATTGTACAGTTGTCTTCTCCATGGCTTTGTATATAAGACTCATTAAGTTGAATGGCCTATAATTCCCAGTGCCAGTGTTGAGGCCACTGTTGTGGAGTGGCAGCACCACCGCTGTGTGCCCAACTTCAGGGATAAAGCCAAGGTCTAAACTCAGGTTAAACAGTTAAATGAGTTGCTTCACCAGGTCTTGCTTGGAACTGTTTATTAAGCTGCCAGGTATATTACCAGATCTTTAAGACATGATTCTTGAGTCTGAGGGCTTCTGGAATAAGAAGATATTGAATAGCCATTTCTGGGGTAAAGTTGCCACTGAATTTGTTAGCGAGTATATTGGTAATGTCTACTAGGGTCAGGGTAGGTGGTGCTTTCTTGAATAAGTTCTGAGCAATGATGAGTATTATTTATTAGTTTCCTAAACTGTTAAGGATTTTTAGTTGTCTTTAATATCAGATGCTAATGTCAATTCATGGGCTGTCTTAGTGTTCCTAATATAATTTATTTATGTTGGTGCACCACCAAGGTGGTTTACTATTAAACTTTGTTCCAGGGAGGTTTTGTTTATGAAATTTCAGAACTTTGGGGGTGTCCTACATTTGTGATATAGGTGCTCCAGTTTATTGATAGTTAAAGTCTCCCAAAATAATGGAGTTTTGTTTATAGGGAGTTCATTGAATACATTTAGGAACTTTATTTGAATTTCAGGAGAGACAGAGGGTGACCTAGACCAGGCTGTAAACTTATAGTTGGTTTTGTCTAGTGTGATTTGGGGTTTAATTAGCACCATTTTGGATCCCTGAGGCTCTGCCTAGAGGTGATACAGTCCCTAAAAATAGGAAAATGCCATCACAGGATCCCTGAGGATCTGCTAGAGAGGATAACAATCCCTAACAAATAGGGAAATGCCACACAATTGCCATCAGGCATAAAAGCACGGTAAGTGAAAAAGCCAGGAATGGATGGTGTGCATTCTGAACATTAAACAAAGTGTAAGTAATTACAATGACATAGATTTCAATCTCAAGGTCAAGCATTTTGTTGTTAAGAAATCTGAGCAGCGTAAGCCTAAACTGATCTTGTTTTTGATTTGGGATGTTAGTAACATTGTTATATCCAACATCTGGACTCTGCTTAAAAAGGCACTGTGGAGCCAGCAAAGGCTTAAGCCAGTATGTTGAAGCCTTAGGATGAGTGGTGTGGACCATGACTAACAAAGCAGACAGGACTGCTGGCACATATTGCACCCCCTTGAATGACACCAACTATTGTTTTAATGTTACATTTACAGTTTGTGGATTTACACTGAGTTCACTTAGTGTTTTGTTTGATCTTTTATATGCACCTAGGCATCATTCTTGGATATGGAAGGATTCCGCTCAGGACCAGAGCTATGTCTGCATTTGTGACATGTATAAAGAGTTCCACCCTATCTCTCTGCATATCTTCCCAGGGTTTTGCACACCAAGACATTCACAGCCAAATGGACCACCACCATAATGTGACCACCACCATAACATAGTCATATTTACTAGGTGAAAGTGCTTTAAGGGCTTTGAGATATCACTGATCTTGACACCTGAAGGACAACTCACCATCACTCTAGTGAGTGGAGAATCAGTGTGTCTGCCTGTATACTCAGCAGTCACTAAGCTATTTCTGTTTATAGTATGGCTCTGTGTAGTAGGTCTGAGATCATATGGAATTAGATTTTTGCTGAGACTTGGTCTTTGGGGATATATTCAACTTTGACAAGGATTTTTTACAGCCTCCGTATAAGACATTTAGTGTTGGTTAGTATGGAGTGTTATGAAAGTGTGTGTTGCTCACAGTCTGTGTCATTTTGTGGGAGTGAGGCCTCCATGTTAATATCTGCATCTCTTACAAATAGAAGTGCTGTGTGAAGTAAACATTCATTATTCATGAGCACACACGTTGTTACCTCACAGCAAGAGGTTCTCCCATTCGATTCTCGGCTGGACTTGGGAGTGCCTTCTGTGTGGAGTCTGCATGTCCTCCCCACGGTTGGGTAGCGTTCGAAAGACATGCGTGCGTAAATGGGCGTGCCTTTGTTGAAGTTTGAGCGTCGAGCTGGCACCTCAATGTTTTGTAAAAATCTGCTGCCAATCATTAGTGGACCGGAGTTCCACTGTGGCGACGCCTTACCGCGAAAAGCCGAAAGACAAACAACAACAACAGTGATTTTCCCTTAAGGAAACTTTTGCTTAAACAGAGTAGCTATGCGAATAAATGAATCAACACCTTGGTACAACATAAAATATGAAATATGTTATTTGACACCTTACTCTCAGTATCTTAAGTAGACTTCATTAACGAGAGAAGGATGTGAATAATAAATAAAATATCAAATGAATGCCTGTAGATAAGCTACTGCCAGTCAACCTTGCAGTAGCCAATCAGCATATAAATGCACACTGCAGTGCCTTCTGACAGCAAAGTGGCAATAGAACAGATTAGATGAGTCAGTTTATTATATCCCAATATACCAAAAGTAATAGCAACGTATATAGTAAACAATAGGGCATACAGTAAAAATCCACATACAGCATAGACAGTTGCAGCACCTACCTTAGCAGTGTTAGCAGAAAAGATTGAACAAAGATTGTACAGTTCAGTGTAAAGACATCCAAGACCGTATCAAAGGAACTACTTATGATATCAATTCCCAACACTGTTGGTCATTAGGACACTAAGTAGTAACTAAGTAACAATGACTATACTACAAGTTTTGATCACTGTTTGGACATAGTACTTATAGGTTCTACTGTGAGAAAGTCAGCCTTCAGTGTCTCTGGGAAGGACTGATTATGCAAACCCAAAACATTTAAAAACATGAGAGATCATCATCCTCCTAGTGTAGTAAAATACAAAAAATTCTTTTGCAGCAGGTAGAGGACCCCCCCCCCACTCTACCTACCAACCAATGTGGGGGCACCTCCCCCGCATTTCATGATATGGGGGCTTAGGCTCATGCCTCATGATACCAGTGGGCATATGCATGTGGTGATATCTTAACTCTGCACATCCCTCTAATGCCTTGTTGCATACATATAAACATACATATTTAGGTATATTTGATAGACTAGTCATTTGGAAGAATCACATTTGGTACAAAATTGGTAGAAGCTTTGCTAGTTGCATGCATGTATTGGTTAAAATTTTAGGTTGAATTTTGAGAAGTCATTGTTAGCTGAACTTTGCAGAATGTTTGTTGTTGCTCTAATATTTTTTTGTGTTGATAAAGTTACTGATTTTTTTTTTTAGTTTGCAAAGGTTAATGTTAGTGTATGGAATAGCAATCACCATTTCCTGTGGGAAATCACAGCTTTTGCAATTACTGAGTGGGTGTGACATGATTTCATTGTTTTGGGAGATTTTCCCCTCTTTTCCAAGTTAATGTGACCATGGAGTTGGTATGTACAAGTCTGGAGGAAGTGGGTGGCTTGCCTCCACATCAGGGGGTGCAGATTTGACACCCTGCAAAAAATACTTGCAATTTAATTTTTCTCCCTTGTCTGTTTTGGTCTATTTTTTTTAACTAAATGTAATTCTACCAAATTATGTTATATGTACATATATGTGTATGTATATATTTCTCTCTCTCTCTAGAGATATATATATATATATATATATATATATATATATATATATATATATATATATATATATATATGGGTCACCTTCAGATGCCCGACAACGCGTATATATATGTATATAAGTTTAACTAAAAATGTGAACATACCAAAATCCCAATGTTCACATAATCTAGACCACAAAGTTGAAGCTCCACTGTCCTGAATGGCCACAACATCGAACAGTGGCAGTAGATGTTTGTGTGAAATGTCAGTATATCAGGGATTGGGGTTTTGCCCTTTCTGTAGTGTGATTTCATTGCTTGTTTGTGTGTGTGTGTGTGTGTGTGTGTGTGTGTGTGTGTGTGTGTGTGTGTGTGTGTGTACATATATATATATATATATATATATATATATATATATATATATAGCCTCACCTCAGGTTTCGTGCCCACTGAGTGGCGCAGAGCTACAGTTATCCCAATCCACAAGGGGGGATCCACCTTGGATCCCGGAAACTACTGTCCCATCAGTCTGACGAGCCTTATCTGCAAGGCCATGGAGCGTATTATCATGGAACTTATAAACAAAGACATTGGCAACCTTCAAACACTGGACCCCACCCAGTTTGGGTTTGTGAAGGGCCGATCTTGACTCCTGAACCTGATTGACTTCTTTGAATCAGTCTCCAGAGCCATGGACAAGGGTAAGATGGTCCACACAGCCTATCTAGACCTTGCCAAGGCCTTTGACACCATCCCCCACTCTGGAATCATAGATAAACTTACTAAGTTGGGCATTAATCCCTATGTCACCCAATGGGTTGCTAAATGGCTTACTGATAGAACCCACACTGTAAAAGTAGCCGACTCCAAATCCAGCTCCAGACAAGTGACAAGTGGAGTACCTCACGGTTCAGTCCTGGGGCTGCTCTTGTTTGGCATCTACTTCTCTGAAGTACAGGTCAACACTAAGGGACTCTGGCTAACAAAGTTTGCAGATGACTGCAAACTGGGAGCCATTATTGAATCCCAAATGATGTGGATACTCTACAAAAGGGCCTTACAGAAACAGATGCTTGGTGCCAGAGCCATGGGCTCAAGCTCAATGCCAAGAAATGTATTGTTATCCCTTTGGGAAAAAACATGTATCCATGAATTACCATATAGGTGGCAGTACACTAAACACAGAAAGTGTGATAAGAGACTTAGGGACACAGGTGGACAGTGGTCTCACCTTCGATAACCACATCGCCACAACAGTCAGGAAATCCTTCTATGTGGCACACCTCATCATGAAGGGCTTTTCATCCAGAAAAAGGAGGTCATTGTCCCACTGTACTCATCCCTCATTAGACCCATTATAGAATACAACGCCCCATTTGGTATGTACCTCTCAAGACATCTGCAACAACTGGAAAGGCCTCAGAAATACCTCACTAAAAGAATCACAGGCCTAAAGCAGATGCCCTCGCTGACCACCTTAAAAAACTCCAGCTATACTCCGTCGCATATCGTCTACTCAGAGGCGATCTCTGCTTAACATACAAGGCCATGTCAAACCCAGAGCTGTTGGACATGCTACACTTAAAGAAATCCCAATCCCTCAGAGCTATACGCTCCAGGGATCTAAACCTTGTCATCACAATAAACAAAACATGCTGGAGGGATAGGTTCCTGACCCAGAGACTCCCCAGACGCTGGAATAGATTACCCATACATGTCAAGCAGAGTGCCTCTTTGGACCTCTTCAAGAGGAACCTTGACGATTGGATGGGAGAAAGGAAATTCACCACAGGGATCACGTCAGTCGCCCTGCTAGACAGGGGTCCAGGAAAGTAAATAATGTGGGAAGAAATAGCCAGGGAATTGTTATGGCTAGGCTTGCATAGGCCCTAGGGCTGATAGCCTAGTACCAACCTATGGACCTATATATATATATATGTTTGGGACATTCATTCCTTTCCTCACTGTAGTGTAATCTTGGAATTCCAATATATAGTTAGCCCCCCTGCAAAAACATGATGAGAGGTGTAGGAGTTTCATTTAACTGAGCTCCTATACAGACATCATGTGATCTGTTTGGCAACAATGTCGAATCTGCTGAATGCATTCAGCAGATTCTACATTGTGACCTGAAATGTATTTTTAATTTTGTTTTTTTTTTTTTTTTTTTTCTTGTTTTTTTTTTGGTGTTACGACCAGGATTTTTTTTACCAGCGACATTTTGATAGTAAACTATATATGTATACAGACACACACACACACACACACACACACACATAGATGTATGGGTCCAGTCTCAGTTATGTAAAAGTCGACATTTTGCTAAGTCTTCTTTGTGACATATATCCACACACACACACATATATATGGATCTACTTTACATGGTCAACATTTCACAAAGCTGAAGACCATATGGCTGAGACCATATGATAGACTTTTGAAATGTCGATCATGGAAAAAAAAAAAGAAAGAAAAAAACACAACAAACACTAACCTAAACATTGTTAGCAGGGGGGAAAGCACCCCTTCACCCCCCCCAGATCCCCCAAAACGTAAATATACCAACTCCGAGATCGCACTACAGTGCAGAAGATGGAAACCTTTCCATTCCACACTGTACAGTGATACCCATTCCGCATGGTCGACATTCCAAAAGTCGATCATATGGTCTCGGCCATATGGTCTTCAGCTTTCTGAAATGTCGACCATGTGAAGGGGACCCATAGATATATATATATATATATATATATATATATATATATATATATATATATATATGTATATAGATAGTGAGAGTGAGAGAGAGAGAGAGATAGATATAGATATATAGATATACAGATATATACATGCTGACCCTCTGTACATGGCTATCATGTAATATTTAAGTATTCAAATTATTTTGATAAGAAATGTGAAAAGTAACTTTTTTCTGCTTACTAAACAATGTATTCTGTCTTATTCTGCTTCTTCCTGTCATATTTCTGATTCATTATCAGTGGGAATCAGCATTCTGCATTAGCAATTTATTTTAATAAATGTACAGATTGTTTCTTTCTATAACAGATATCTACTAGTTCTAAAAGATAAAAACATGTTTAGTCTAATTCATTTCTAGCTGTACACAACACTGAATGAAAAGTAAAATAACTCTTACTATATATGTTGGCCTAGAGAGACAAAGCACATAATATGGCCCAAGTTACTAGGGTTAGGTTTGAGGCTTGGCACAGAATATGGCTCAAGTGACCTGTGTTAGGTTTGAGGCTTGGTAGTTCAAGCAGGGAAGGATGGACACATCAGTTCTGGGAGGTGGGATTGATCCCCCCACAGCCAGGGGCATGTATTGATAGAGATCAAGGAATGTCTTCTTAACTGTAAGACAACCTACTGAAATGAATGACTGTGTTATGACATGGACAGAACAACGTGTTTAATGATACTTGTGTCACCCTGACTCTACCCATTTAGGGATCCCTTCACTTAAAGGATCCTCTGAGCTGTGCATTTGACACCAACTTTTCTACTCTAGTCTCTCAGCTCTGGGTGAGCTATATTCATCGAGGATGAATGACTTTTCAGGGGAAGCTCACCCGTGGGGTTATAGCGTAATTCAACCACTTCCTCTGGACTTTCAGAATGTGTATGGGAGACAGAATCTGTCAGTCTCAGAGGGTAAAAGACTGTATCATTTTTCTCGAGAGAGAGAGAGAGAGAGAGAGAGAGACAGGGCCTACACACAGTTACAAAAGAAGGACTGAGCTGGACACTCTATGGAGATTGGGTAGACATCCACAGACAAGCAGAATATAGGGGAAACCCACAAATAGACAAACAAAATAATATCTTAACCAAATCTTTGATGCTTGAAATGCTGCTAATAAGAATAGTGAATATAAAATTGACTCATCAAATATATTAAATATTATTTAAAAAGGCTACAGTCATCATGTAGTCTCAGAAATCACTCTGCTATTTGTGAATCAAAATAATAGGATGAATTCCAGTCCAGATTTAGTATAGAAACATAAAATACAAAATATTTTTTTTAATTCAGCTGTGCTTTTAATGAAGCCGATGCTTAAAAAAAACTTTGTTAAACCACAAACATGGAAAAGGCTATTTTAAGAATGGATATTGGAAAACTGTAGGATTAGGAGAGACTTTCATACATTTGAATATGTAAATAAATTGTGCATTAAGTATCATATTAAAATCTTGCTAGTAAAATTTCAAAAGAAATAAATGTTTATAAGTAACTGTTCTTTATGGGGTGGTCTCCAATGTAATCTTCAACTTGTCTATATATAACATTACTTCTGCATGTTCCTATTTGTCAGTCCTTTATTGTCACTCATAGAAACACTTGTTTCTACTCAAAATACATATATCCTGTTATATGCGTCAAGTTTAAATCTTAAGGATTTATTTCCTTCCGTTTTGCTGTTGTACACATATGTTATTCCTTGCTGTTTCATAGTAAAGGAACTTAATATAAATGTATTTGGTCAAGTAACTGAAGTTCTAACTGTCATATCCCTTAATTCAAACTACTGCTATATCATGAAATTGATTTCAATGCCTTTTCTACATCTGGCCAAATGGTCAAGTGCTGCAGCTATTTTCTAAGCATGTTTCTATTCACCAGAAGCATTGTAATGACATCTTCAGCATTATCAGGTATATTTATATTCATTTTTGCCAGTCTGAGTGATGTGAAGAATGAACAATATAAGCAGCTTAATCCAAAATCCTGAATTTATGATGATAGTCCTGATATGACTGGAGAAGACAGCCAACAGAACACTCATGCATAGACACAGTTTTTTGGCAAAATATCATTGATAGAACTGAGATATGATCCCAAAGGCTTATGTTTGAAATTAGTAAAATCAGTCTAATTCTGCTAATGAACTTACATAAAATGTTTACCAACACCACCTAATAACTGGGGATTCCCTGCACTCACTGTTATTTATATTATCCTTGTTTTCTAAAATCTGCCTTTCATTACATTGATTATTGTATGATCCCCCAGCAGCATTATGGCACCAGCTTATGACACTCTACCAGCATTCTCAATTTCCTCACTGACCCCCAGAGATGGTCAGATAGAGCCTAGAAGAGGCTATGAAGAAAGGAAATCATAGAGTAAAAAACCCTTTGCATTGATATTGAAGGAGTCTTGGAAATTTTCCAAACCTGCCTACCTATGTTTTTGAACTTGGACAAAACATATGACTGAGTACCGCATAATGTTCTGTGGGAGTTACTGTAATAATATGGATTTATAGCATTGCTGTTGTATGACATGCCATCCTTGTGTTAGCTGCATAAGAGTTGTGTACAAAGTCAAATACATTCACGCTGGGTGTAAAACTGTACTATGTATCAACTATCTGAACTCCTGGATCAAAACGAGCAATGTTTCTCCTAACCTGACCATGGACCACTGGATGAGTTGTTTGCATGGTTATTGGAGGGGACATTTGAGTTTGCCAAATCTGTCTACATATGCATTGTGAACTTGGAGAAGACATATAACCAACTACTCTTGGATGATCTGTGGGGGAGGGTGAAACATGCTGTTGTGTGGCATATGGTCCCTGTATTTGGTAGTGTCTACAATCTCACTGTTACATTTAATACATTCAGGGTGAGTGTGGGACTGCATCATCAATATGCCTTTTTACCATCCTATGATTTTCATGGACAGGATATCAGGCCACAGTTGAGGTCAGCAGAATATATTTGGGGATATGAGGGGTGCTTCTCTGTTACTTGTAGAAAATGTTTACTCTTGGACTCAAGTAACTGGGATCTCAAGCATATACAAGAGTACTGAATATAAAATTATTGGGTTTAGAAACAGCATTTCTAAATCACAGATCATGGTTCTTTCCTGAAGAAGAGTGGATTGCTTTCTACAGGTGATACAGGAGCAACTATCTCAGGTGGAGAAGTTTTATATATCTCAGGATCTTGTTCAAAAGTTAAGACAAAGAGTATCAGAAAATTTATAAGCAGATGGGTGCAGTTGTTATAGTATTTTGGACATTGATCAGGATTGTAGGAATAAATTAAGAACAGAGTCATGGGACAAAGTTCTCACTTGACCAGCTAATCTATGTCTGTATACTTACCTTTGCTTATAAACTTTGTAGTAACCAAAAGGATAAGATCATGGATACAAGCAACACACATGAAGTTTCTTCCTGTGATTGTTGGTCTCTCTCTCTCTCTCTCCCTCAGTATCTCTGGGACAGATTAACTAGGTTGGCATCTAACATTCTCTTACAGAATAGTCATTAATCATCAAAATTAAGAGGAATCAGCTGAGATGGCCTTGAACCCTTTACAAGGGAGGTGAGCTAGGCAGAGCCTCACTGACAGGAGGCCCCAGGGCTGAACTAGGACATGATAGAGACATTATGACTTACAGATATTTTGGGAACATTGACACTGACAGACACACACACACACTAAGAAATGCACACTGCAGCTTCACATAAGACATCCACTACTCTCAACAACATACACTTTATGTCAAGGAATTTGCCTGTAACACCTCCAACATGAGGACTTTGCAATCACAACCCCTTACTTATATATACTAACTACATGGTCACATAGCTGCAAAGAAAAGGATATACCCACTATTGCACTGAAATCATATGTATGTGAGCTGACAACAGCATTAGTTGTCCAACAGTAACAATGTCAAACCACTAAATCACATGACCAGAAGGTCGCAGTATGAGAATGTTGACACCCACTTGTTCAAACAATGGCAAACATCGACTCTCCTGACCTGCACAGAGACAGGAACAAGTGCTAACATGGGTCCAGAATCGGGGAGGGGCACGTCCAGGTGTCCAAACAAGTGGCCATCGGCATTCCCATCTTGCAACCTTTTTGTCACATCATTGAGCAATTCGACATAGTTACAGTCCAATCGCTAAAACCATACTAAGCCTATGTATGTGTATGTGTGTGTATATATATATATATATATATATATATATATATATATATATATATATATATATATATATATATATATGTGTGTATATGGGATCCGTAAAGATCCACGAATGCACTTTCCACTGAAGCAGAAATCACCGAGCATACTTAACCGAAAGTGCGGTTCAGCAAAGCAGCACTTTTGGATAAGTATGCTTGTTGTGCTGGTCGTACTACGGTGCAGATAAGGGAACATTTCCTTTTCCCCACTGTAGTGTGACCTTGGAGTGAGAATATTAAAGTAGGGGTGTGTGGGTAGGTTTAATGTTGTTTTTTTTTTTTAAACATACTTTACCCGTAAGTGCTTTTTCAGTGAAAGCGCTTTCAGTAAAGTATGTTTGGTGATAATGGATTTGGGCTTTTGATCTTTCGATCAAAAGTCCTACATATATATATATATATATATATATATATATATATATATATATATATAGACACATATGCACAGACACATGCACACATATATATACATATATATATATATATATATATATATACATATATATATATATATATATACATATGCTCAGACACACACACACACACACATATATATATATATATATATATGTGTGTGTGTGTGTGTGTGTGTGTGTGTGTGTATATATATATATATATATATATATATATATATATATATATATATATACATATATACATATACATATGCACAGACACACACACACACACACACACACATATTTTATATATATCTATATATATATATATATATATATATATATATATATATATAGCTATATACATACATATTTCATTGAATGCTTATTTGACTGAATCACAAGACATTGTACACAATTAAGTGAAAACTCATTTAACTAAATCAGTTTATAGAAAATATTCTATACACACCCTTATATATAATAACTCCACAATCATGAAGAGAGAAGAAAAACCATGCCACAGTCGTGAATCTGTTTAGGCACATAAACACAAGCGCAGACATCTACAGAACCAGTGTTATTACATAAAAGGCGGTTTTGCCCAACCACAAATATTCTTTTCTCACTTCTCTAATAACTCTTACAATCAGAAACATCATCATTGCATACTGTCTATAGCTTTTACACTTTGTTGTCAGTTGTAATTCAATCAAATGAGTTTGATCACTTTTGATTCAGTCAAACAAGCATTCAGTTAAATGACATACATATGCATGCATATGTTGACAATAGATCTATTATAATACCTGCAGTGGTGGTGCTGAAGTAGTGTTGTCACCTCACAATAAGACAATGTCCGGTTTGATTCTCAGCTTGAGCGTCTTCTGCATCAAGACATGCGTGAATGAGCATACCTTCGTTGAAGGTTGTGCATCAGGGCTGGTAACTTGGCACGTAAAAATCAACTACCAATCATTAGCAGACCGGAGTTCCGCTGTGGCGACCCCTAACCGGGAAAAGCCGAAAGACAACAACAGAAACCACCTGTAACGTGATGTTCTATAACATTATAATAATACCTATGAATGAAAAATTGTGATGTGATTTATATAGATTTAACTTTAGCATTTGACAGGGTCAGACACAAAACATGGATCAATAAATTAGTACAACTAGGTGTTGATGTACTGTTAATAAGATGGCTAGCTGCATGGCTTACAAATAGGACATGGCAAGTATCACACACCAACTGGACAGATAAAATCCTTGGTTACAGTCAAGCTGTCCCACAGAGCTCTGTACTAGGCCCTTACTTGTTTAGATTGCATCTTTCAGACCTTACTTTATCATCTGAGGTGTTCTATAGTATATATGCTGACGACCTGAAATCGGGTGAACTGATTACAAATGTTACAGATAAGGCATGTCTGCAAAATAATTTGAATAAATTGACCATTTGGGCACAGGAGAATAATATGTTGATAAATCCATCAAAAACTAAGCATATGAGATTTGGGAGACATAAACTGAAAGGTGAATATTTATACAGCACACAGTGATTGAAACTGTAGACTCATTTAAGGACCTGGATGTATGGGTAGATTCAGCTGTGGGTTTTTCTAATCATATCATCCAATTGGCTAATGATAGTTATAGAACTATAAGTTGTATAAAAAGATTTATAAAGTCTAGGAAATCAAATATAATGAAGTTGTTGTTTGTGAGTTACATTAGACCCAAACTTGAGTATGGAATAACAATATGGAAACCCTATAGTAAAACAAGCATGAATAAACTGGAAAGAGTACAGCGGAAGTACGCCAAGGGCATCCATGAATGTGAAAATCTAAGTTATTATGAAAGACTGAAATATCTGAACTTGTACAGTGTCTCTTATAGATATTTAAGAGGAGATCTTATTCAGGTATATAGGGCATTTAGGGGCAACTACCTCTGGGAATGTTTGGAGTTATCAAAATGTACTAGAGAATCATCAGATAACCTATGTAGAAGATTCTAAGGGAATGAGAAGTGTATTAATTGGTTCTCTGACAGAGTAGCTGATGCATGGAACAGACTACCAAATTACATTAAAGCAAGTACTAGTTTAGATATTTTTAAGAACAGCCTGGACATTTATTATGGGAGCAAGTGTTCTGGTATAATAGCAGACTAGAAGGGCATTAATGCCTATGCTTGAAGCATTTGTATGTATGTATGTACATAAAAAAAATATAGATAGATAGATAGTCAGATAGAGTTAGAGATATAGGGTTTCTGTTCCTTTAATTTAAGGTTCAGAATATCTAATCTATTTGCTACTAAGATTTTATATTGAAATGTCAACATTTTGAAAAATGGCAGTAACTGTTTTCCAAGATCACACTATAGTGGGGAGTGAGATTTTGCCCTGTAGTCCAATCTCAGAGTTGATGTATATAATTAGCAGGGGTGTGGGGGTGCAGGAGGGGTTGCCCACATGCATAAAATATGTTTAAAGCTTTTTTGTTTTTGTTATTTTATGTGTTGATCTGTTGGGATTGATTTTTTTATTCAAAAATGTGTTTTTTTTTTGGTATTTTAATAGGGATCCATTTGTGTGGGTATATATTCATACGTGCATATTATAAAACAGCCCACACAACATCAAGCGGTTTCATTTAATATCAGTTACATCTAAAGTACAAAGCATCAAAAGCAAGTGATTGTAAATGTCACCAGTATGTTATATTCGCAATTAGAAAATAAACAAAACACCCCAGCAATGGTAAACAAATAAAATCATCCACAGCACACAGTAAACATACCTTCCATGCCCACATACAATTCTAAAATTTACAAACCTCTTAACTTCATTATTTTAAAATACAGTTTTTTCAGAGATTTTATATCATTGCATTAAAACAAGTAAAACAGACACCCACCTCTTAACAAAATGCAGTCCATTTAACTAAAAATCACATACTTCCCTGTGCAAATAATCCTAATACTTAATTTTTTGTGGGAGCCCCCCAACCCAACATATATACTAGCTCCACAATCACTCAGCTGTATAGAAAGGCAAAACTTCAGAATTATTCTGCAGTTGATCTACAGAGCTTCAACTATAGTATAATTCGATCTTTTTCAACCCGTAAAAATATCATAAAATTCAGTTTGCAATTTAATAAACCCATGCATATATAAACTGTAGCTCATGGTTGAACTCCTTTATATCATTTTTCGATGTAACATTTGTTTACTGCTAAATTTCACTGAAAGTGTGTTACTAACAAATGAAGGATAGGTCTGTTTAATTCAGTTTATAGTCTGTCTGAATTATTTAAGTGTTACTATGGTCACAAAGACATAAGACTGAAATGCATGGACACTTTATAGCTATGTGAATGGACATTCTTGCTGATATTTCTTTTAATTTCTTATTATGTAAAAATGTATTGCTGAGTTGAATTTTTGGAGATCATATCACTGCCACTTTGACCTCCAATTCTGGGAGGGGAAGTCCTAGACATAAGGACAGGAGTGGAGATTTATCAACTTACTGGTCCTGTACCAAGCAAGTGATCTACAGTGCCTACTACCAAATAAGTGCAGATAGCACAGGTGAGTCATGACCCAGGATGAATTTAAAAATGAATAGTTTAAGATAAGATGCACAGAAAAAAAGATCCTAAAGAATAGAAAAGAGAGAAAGAAAGAGGTAGATCAATCACCATCTTTTGCATATCTCCGCTTACAAAAAGAAACTTTACAGAAAAGAACACTGCATATAAAACATAATCCAAACATGCACATGACAGTATTTAACTGACTGGTGTACCATGTAGTACTTTTTTAAAGAATTAAATGGAAAAAAATAATTGGACTAGGTGGTCCTTATATGTCACAAAATTTAGTGCAAATCAATTTTTTGTAAATAAAAAATATCGGGGGCTTACAAGACTGGAACTACCAAGAAAGACAGGAGGCTTTGTCCATATATTCAGTTTTATTCAGGCTACTTACGGCTGATTTGTGCCTTGGTTACAGGACTATAAGGGATCTAGTAGTCCGGGCAGTCTCATACCTTAATAAATCAAATAGTCCATTTAACACTAGGGACAGAGATCTAAATCTACTCCAATAAATAAATAAGACAAAAAAGGGGGATAAATTTATCCTGCAGTACCTATAGATTTTCTGGAACTAGCTCCCTGTCCAAGTTAATCAGTTTGACACAATATCTCTCTGTCTTTAAAAATGAGCAGGACAATTGGATGGGCATTCATGCATTTAACTCTGGTATGTCAGGCCTGGCCTCCTTTAGAAGAGAGTCAAGGCCTGAGGCTAGTTACTGGCAAGGCAGAAATGGCCTACTAGTTCAGTTTCCTGGTAATTCCTATGATCCTGTGATCTGATCATGGTCATTTACCCACATAGCTTACTTTGAAGTCACATGTTCATATTGTCAGGTATGAGCTCCTTGATAAAACACTTTCATTTATGCTAATGGCACTGCAGAAAGTACCACAGACTGATGTTTTGTCTGCTGCTAAGCGATTCACATATTATGTTACCCAGATTACTCTGTAGTAAATCATATGATGAGCTCACCAATCCAAAAGAGAGGAAATTTTGAAAATGAGAGGGAAAACGTTCTAAGTGCAGAATGAAGATACCCAGCCTATTTAAATAATCTCATAGCAGGAAGAATTTAGTAAACGTTAGAAAAATCTGTATTTTTGATTTAGCTATATTATATAATACCATATATATATATATATATATATATATATATATATATATATATATATATATATATATATATATCTCACTGTCTCTCTCTCTATATAACAATATCTATTATTTATCTATCTATCTATATATATATATATATATATATATATATATATATATATATATATATATATTTATATTTACACACACACACACACACACACACACACACACACACACACACACACACACACACACATACATATATATAGCCAAAGATGCAAACACAAAACCCCCTTTTTTTTCTTTTTTTTATAGGATGACAATGCCCCCACACTCCTTAGCTATACATTTAGCTATATCTATATATGGTTCTGTATCATTTAAACAAATGTGCATTCAACTGAAAGAGAAATCACTGGGCACAAATTACTGACTACATATATGACTGAAAAATCATCGGACTGAATAACAGTTAATTGAAAACTTTCTACACAACAAATACATTATAAAAAGCTTTTTACAGGGGGAAGCCCGCTCTGCATTCTTCCACCATCCCATTACTTATATATACTAACTCTACAGTAACACACCTGTGGGAAAAAAAATACCATGGACACAATGAATCATTGCTGAAATACAAAAATCTAAAGGTCTCGGAGTATGTCATGACAGTAGGTAATGCCAATCTGCACACAATCTTCTGGAGTTTTTTTCCCTAACAACTCCTATAATCAAATCTGACACCATCAAATACTATCTATAGACTTCTAAAGTTTTCAATCAGTTGTGAAAAAATCAATATCTATTTCTATATATCTCTTTATGTACATATACTACCTTTTGAGACTGTGCAATGTCAGAGAAGAAGGATACCATGACTGAATCTTGTTGATCTTTTAGGCTTGGCATTCTTCAGTATCACTCCCCAAAAAATAATGTATCAAATAATGAAATGACTGTATTGAATGAATGAACATAACAGCCATCAGCAGCAATCACTGGGCTGCCACTGGTAAACTACTGCAGTCTCACTAATTTATTCGCACATTTATTTATTTGCATTTGTTAACCAGCATGGACATTTATCAGAATCAGCTTGGGAGCACTTTCTGCATAAGAAGCTTTTTAAGTCACAAAGCAGGCATGTGGAGGCTGACAAAATTCTGCTCATGACTGTAGGAAACATATTGCTAAGTGCTTGTAGCTTTATTCCTTTGCACTAACTGCCATACAGGACTTGAAGCAATTGATGCATTCAGTCAACAGTAGTTCATGTCTGAATTGATGTTGCTGTATTTTATTCTTCACACTCTTCCTGTAAGACATAAAACATTATCGTTTTCCCCTTTTGCTCATTTAGACTAAGGGCAATCATGTCTTGTAATGGGAGTATGGCATTATCATTAATTGAATCACCATTCCAGTATTTCATTTAAGTACCTTTGTGGACGCTTGTACATGATATTCTGAACACACTATAATTATTAATGTGTGTTACAGCAATATTAAATCTGCACATTTTAATTTTAGCATACTTTGAAAACTCTAACTTGTGGTTTGTTAAGAACTAAAGCAGACAGATGGCTAGTATGTGCTTTGCTGCATTTTTTATGAAATAATTTGCCCCTTGACATGTAACATCTGTCAAATTGCATTAACGTAAAAGAGATAATTACTGAAAATATTCTTAATGAATGTAAGAGTAATTTAAGTCACTGATCTGACAAATCCATTTAAACATTTTAATAGTTTCATATTCTTGAAAATTCTTTACAGTACTAAGCAAACAAAATAGCTGCTAAAACAACTTATAAACTAATATGCTGAATTAACTAGGAAACAAATTAACTAATTAGTTATTAATTAATGAATTAGTTATTAATTAACTGGGAAACAAATACAAAAGAGTATGGTACTGACTGTATATGTAATATAAGCAACATCTAAACATTGATTTTTTTGTTTTTAATTGTACATTCCTTTAATAGTATGTTTTGTATTTTGTTCCTCTACAAAAACACTTGCTGTTGGTTTAGACCACTCTGGGGTAATCCCCTAAGCATGTTCTGAACATGTTGATTTTAATGTGTTTGAAGTTTTGACACTGACCTACTGTGTATCAGGGCATTGGACATTTGATTCAATGCCCTAAAAAGAAACTCAAGAGGTGTCCAGCTATCTGTGTAGAATTACAAATACTATCTATCTGGTATATGGAGATATAGGTCCACAAACTGATCTGCAATGCTATGAAAGACTTACAAATTTCAGAGAGTGTATTACGGCAAGAATATTTTGTGAATCTGTATTTTAGAAAACACACATTCAGTTCCAGTCAAAAAACGTGTCAGGTGTAACAGAACTGACCCAAATTCTTTCAGAGAAAAGAGCCACGAAGCAGCTCTAAAGATTAAAGGTGGCAGAGAGTCCTGATGTTCATAAAAAATACTAACAAGTGTAAAGAAAGGTGACAAATCATTTGAAGCAGGCAAGTTTTTGAACATTTCTACACAGCAGATGGAATGCCACTTTATAAGCTTGGGCAGTACTGCGGTGGTTTGAAGTCGCAGAAACATTGGTAGAATTATTGCAGGCTGTGTACAAGGACCTAATGACTCAAGTATGTTGGCCTCACAGAGGGGTTCCCAGTGGGAGTGGGTGTACGCCAGGGTTCAGTTCTGAGCCCACTGCTGTTCATACTGCTGATGGACTACATTAGCAAACAGGTCGGAGGGGACAGATCAACAAAGTTGCTGTATGCAGACAATGTAGCATTACAGGCTGACTCTGAGCTAGAACTTCAGCAAAGGATAGGAGAATAGAATTTAAAACTGATGGCACATGGGATGAAACTAAGCACATATAAGACAGTGGTAATAGCAGCAAATTGGGGAAATCAGAAGAAGCTGAGAATAGAGATAGAAGGGAAGAGACTAGAACAGGTAAACAGCTTCAGGTATCTGAGAGGGGTGATTGAGAAGATGGGAAGTCTAAATGAAGAGGTCAAAGCTAGAATCAGAGGGGCTGCAGCCAGTGTAGTCTATGACAGAAGAATGCCAAAGAAGCTGAAAAGTAAGGTGTACAAGACAATGGTGTGACCTGTACTACTGTATGGTATAGAAACCTGGGCAGTAAAGGCAGAACAGTTGAAGAAGCTAGAGGTGATGGAAATTAAGTGCCTGAGGAGGGTGGTAGGATGTACATTGTGGGGCAGATGAAGAAATGAAGACATAAGAGCAGAAGCCAAAATAGCTCCAGTTGCAGAAAAGATCAAAGAGAACAGATTACAGCGGTTTGAACACGTGCAGAAAAGCAGAAGACAATCTGGTGAGGAAGATTTGGGACAGGCAGGTGGATGGTAAGAGGAAGCGAGGACATCCAGCAAAGAGGTAGATGGATTGTGTGAAAGAAGATCTGTGAAAATCAGGCATGAGTGTTGAAAAAGGTAGGAATGTAGCACTGAATTGAGAGAGTTGGTGACCATTAACACAATACCCCGACTCCATGTAGAAAAACATGGGAAAAAGGGGGCTGAGGATGATGATGATGAAGCTTGGGAGCAGGATGATGGCAGAAATCAGTATTCTATTTGGCTTCAGTTTAATGGAAAATCCTAAAATCATTGCTAATGGAAAGAATTTTGAAACATTTGGACATCTGCTGGACAGTTGACTCAAGGCTACATTAATTGAGAGTGGGACAGTTATCTCAAAAACAAATCTAATCAAGTTCTTTGCCTTCATAACCTGAGTAGCAGATAATAAGGGGGCTTTACACCAGGCCTGCTTTGATAAGACATGGTCTGCTATGCCCATTACAAGACATTTGACATGGTACCTCACAGAAGGCAAAAGAACAATTTATACTTGGAGTGGCTGAGTGAGGGGTTTCCATATAAAAAACACAATATATTACAGTAAAATTAATTTACACAGATAAAAATATGCAAAGCAGAATGGAAGCAAAAGGAGTCAGTAGAAGTCCTGGTCATGTTAAGTGCCTACTCAAGTCATATTGTATAAGACAGTATGATTATACCAAGACATATGCAACAAAAGATGTACCAAAATATGCAGAAAGAACAAGGAGCAACTTGACAAAACTGTAACTGTATCGTAAAACAGGGTAGCTAAATATCCATGCAAAAATACAAAACAGTGCATCATTTTGATTATACTGAGTAAGTTTCTGCTCAGATCAGTCCTGAACTGCACATCCTTTAACACACAAGAACACTGCAAGACTTCGGAATCACCAGTATTCCTGTTTACTTATGGAGTTCAGCTTCTTTACTCCTACTCAGCTTTATCTCAACTCCCATTTTCTCTGGTACTCAGGGTCAACACTGGATTTCTGAATCACCATTTACCCTGCTTATGTCTGTTCAATGAAGTCACCCAGTTATCAGTTTTTTTTTCGTTTTTTTTTTTTGGTAAGGCCATTCTGGCAGGTTCTCATTAAAATTTAAAGGTGAAGCCATTCTGTTCCAGTTTAATTAAACTAGCTCAGGTAAGTGGTTAGATTTAGTTGTGTGCTTGGCTATGTTTTGTAGTGAGTGAGTGAGTGTGTGTGTGTGTGTGTGTGTGTGTGTGTGTGTGTGTGTGTGTGTGTGTGTGTGTGTGCGCGCGCGTACATGCATGTGAGTGTGTCTGTGTGTGAAATGTTTCTGGGTTAAGGTTAGTATTACAGCTAAGTGAGATTATACCTTTAGTAAAGTGTATGAGTGGTAGTGTCAGTGCAGTCTGTGTGTATGAGTGTCTAGAATAGTGGTACTATTGGGGAAAGGGTTTTTGGTAAGGTAAAGTGTAGGGCTAAGTTTTGGGGCAGTGGCAGAGATACGCTTAGTACGCATAAATAGGGTGGCAAGGGGAGGCAGAGAGACACATGCATACATGCATATTCATGGAGCTTTATTCATGCCCCTTCAGGCACATGGACACACACACACACACACACACACACACACTGATGTTGTCCTACTCCTATGTCCTTACTTAACTTACCTGCACCATAATTGCTTCCATGACAGTGAATGGGGGACTGATGTCTTTGGAAGATGTTTACTTTTCCCTCCAACAGTGACATTTTTTGCTGCAGAGCAATATGCTAAATTTGGAGCTGCTGGCATTTCTAGGGAGAGAAAAAGGCTAACTAGTTGCTCCCCTGAATTGCCAAAATAGCATGCAGTTTTACCACTGAACCTACCATCTGAGATATGGCTTCTACTAGTAGGAAAACACAGCAGTTTAAGAATCAAAAAGGCTTGCTGTGAGTAGAAATTTGTCTGTGTTAAGGCTTCTCCTTCTCTGTAAGCCTCTCTGAATTCCTGACAATACTTTTATTGTAAAGAAAATTCTGAAATTGTTTTGCAATCATTTGTAAATGCACAGATCTTTTGAAATTCACTGTTTGTATTAGAAATAATATCTTTTCTTTTATAGATTTATCATTGGTCAGTTTGGGAAAACAAATATATATTGCCATACATTAGAAAGAAGTGATGCGCAGCAACTATTTAGGTTTTAATTACACATATCACCTTTGGCTTAACAGAAATACAGTAAATGAAAAACAGTGAGGGCTATCTGAGTCACTGAAAATGAGGATGCACTATTATAGAGAATCATATATTACACTCTGCTGAGTGCACGTCTTGTTTACACAATATTCTCATCACTTTAAACGGAACATTAGCTTTGTCAGTGTTAGAATACATTAAACTGTCATCCAGTTCCAAAGAACAATGTGTCAGCCTCTCTGCAAGATATTCAGGATCATAAACAAGTTAGTTATGTATGTGTTTGCAGAAGTCATGCTGGTTCTGTTATCAGCAAATATCAAACAAACTTTGCTGCAGAGGAGAAAGGTATAGGCATGGTGTTACTATATCCAGTAAGAGTATGAACTGTAAAGGCCACTTGTAGAAAACTAATTAGACAGTCTTGGATGGCCATGACATGGTAGATGGAGAGAGATGAAATTCCATAATTTGTTAATAAGAGGGACAACATTTTTAAGGAAATGTTACAGTTACATTGCTGAACAAACAAAAAACAGACATAATGGAAGAGGGGTATGCTCAGCAGTGGTGGATATCATCAGTACCAGTATATACATATGAGAATTATGTCATTTAAAAGGAAAATAATATGTAATCCCAGATGTGTGTAACTATTTATGTAAGAATCAACAAAGGATTTATGAGCATGTTTATGCTACTGAAAAAGATATATGAATAAAGCATTGCATATACGTGCTACAGAAGGTAATGCTTTAAAAATGTTTGCAGTGTGGAAAAGAACTCAAGGGGATGGGGTGATAAAATCTTGGGGTATAAGGGATATCAGAGGCAGTTAAGATTATACACCTATCATTCTGTTGGTATAAATGAATATGTGAATCACAAGCATTCTTCAAATTGTAGGAAATTGTTATTGATATTTGTTGCATACACGTGCATTTAGTGATTAAATGCATAAATTATATATATTTTTATGTAAAAGGCTGTCATAAGTATGGACAAAGTTTGCACTTTAAAAATGTACATGGTTTTAAAGGCTTTTAAGTCACATGACTGATGTCATCAGCCTATTTAATCATAAAGCTAATGAGTAGCTGAACGCAATCTGAAGAAATTCAATTGGGGCTAAAGAGCTTATTGTGAGCTTTACCTGGTGTTGGTATAAGCTTGTTCTGTTGGTACATTTAGTGTTTCTTTTTTTTTTCTTTTTTGCAGTTGTTTTGTTTGCCATTATGCTGGACTGCTGCCAGAAATGGATGGCTCAGTTTTTTTATGGTAAATTTTCAGAGGTGCCTCCTGGAGATGTGAGGACCAAATGATATGGAGGAAGGAAAGACTATCTTAAATTTTTGAAAGTTGATTTCTGGGTGGAGATTAAACTATACAAGAGTGACTGGATACAAGTGTATAAGGTACAATGATTATACAGTTCTTCAGTAAGAGTATGGCAGTAATCTTTGAGTAATTGTTTGAAAAGAATAACCTGAGACATTGTTTACCTAGCAAAAAATGTTTACGCTATCAATTTTAAATATGACAATACACAGGCACTTTTTTCATAATGTAAGAAATATAAACTTTCATACTTCATTCCAATACTTCATTTCACAAGTTTGCAATGTTGTAAATTTATATCAGGGTGAAAAAAGCTAATCTGGATGTTTGTTTCTGACTGAGGTATGAAAAGCCCATGGCAATTATCAGCCCTTGAGTGTTTAGGAATATGGAGATGTCTCAACAGAGTTTTAATTATTGTTTGACTTTGTTAGTAGTAATGTCTGTTTGTTGATGGATGGGATGGACCCAACAAAGTTCCTATGTTTTGAAGCAATGACTCTTCTCAAGAGATGAACCATCTAATTATTGCAGCATTCATATGTCTGGTACAGATGTTAGGTTTTGTGGTCTACAAAGTGATATTAATTTCATCTTCAGAGTGGTAGCGGCCAGATTCATATGGTCTAGCCAGTGAATTATACTGGCAAGGTCATGAATGTAAATGCAGAAATTGCCAGTATACAAGAAAATGCATTATTTTTTTGTAGAAAACAGAGCTCTTCAGCTCGGCTTGAGAAATGGTAGTGAATTAAGGAAAAGAGAAGAGTAGTACCTCAAAGATTGATCCTTCTGGAAACATCTACCAATGTTCTGCAATGGTACCACCATTTATAACCCAAATGAATTTAGTTGTGATAAAGATAATCAAGCATGTCACAGGAAGACACTCTACAAAACTAGTAATTTAGAGAAAATATAGGTTTTATAGTTAAATATATCAGAGGCCTTTGCTGCCTGTATTGTTGAAAAGAACACAGTTTATTAAGCAATAGGCATTAATGATACAAGCAGGAGACCATGATGGTTGGGAAGTTCTTAAACTTGAACAGAAACTTTATTTCAAACATCTTAGCAATTATCATCTAAACTGATAAGCATTGTAAGATAAGCAGCTTTTGTTGGTAATAAGGGAACATTTCAGAGATTTGGATAGATATCAGTCCCAAGGTTTTTGCCTCCATTTTTTTTTTGCTAAACAGGAAAGATTGCTTACATGGAAGGAGAAGTGAAAATAATGCATATATATCCAGAGTAAAAAAATATAGAAGGTATAGACATGATGAGATAATTGTACATTATTTGATGTTCTTGAAATACCTTACAAGAATAACATGTTCAGGTTCGTAACTTCATTTAGGTTTGTCCTGTAAGAATTTGTGGAATAATTTAAAGTGCAGTCTTGTTTATTCTGTGTAAGGAGTGGGACATTCATATTTACTTTGTTGTGATAATCCTCATGCATGTTGACAAAGACCTTCTGCATCAAAGCCACATCCTCCTTTGGTTATGAAATCAGGTCAGCTATATATGCCCATTCCATAAAAAAGTGAGTAACTGTCAGCTTTACCCTTTTTGTCATCCTGTCCATTTTCAGCTTATCCCAGCTTGCTAGTATCTGTTTGAACCTTCTCCTGCCTTTTGTTTAATATACTGTATCTGTAAGCTTTCTTCAGTGTCCAACTGAACCTAAGCATGTCTTAGGAGAAGCTGTGGGCCTTCCACCACCTCACTAATCTGTCAGGTGTTCCACTGACTAGTTTTCTGATATCATACTCATAATCAATTCCCTGTTATAGAAAAATCGTTCAACTGTTTTGTACTTTCATATATGCCGTTTTAGAATTCTTTTCTCAGAATGTCGCTGTGATGACCGTGCCCTGGCCCAGCAATCAAGGAGCCTCAATCCGCACCACTAACACCAGGGAGGTCATCTCATAGAAGAGAAAAGGGTAACTAATACACACAGTAAAGTACAATTTCCCTTAAGTGCACACAGAGATCACAGTCTGTCTGGGGCTGGTTTCTCCCTTGCTCACAAGGTCCCCAATAAGACTCCCCACTGGCACAGCTATAGGGTCCAGGCTTAACTGGGGAAGCTAAAACCTCCAGTACCCTCTCTGTCCAACCAGTGCTTTGTGTCCCTGCCAAGCAGCTGACACAATACACACACACACACTTTGAGATAAGTATTTATACAACTTCACAGACACTCCTAGGAAAGGCTGACACAGATTCTCCAGCTGTGCCCCTTTACCCAGACTATACAGTAGTAGTTACTGCCACCACCCAGTTAATATCTGCTACTAAAAGGCCCTTAAAAGGGTGTCCAATTATTACTGTGCAATATTAATATCCAATGATAGTATGACTAACCATCAAGGCTTACTTTAGAGTGGCCTATTACAATAACCTCTATGAATATGTAATGTACTCTAGAGTTTATCTCTATACAGAACAGCCACAGGTAGAAGGTTTTAAAAATATTTAATAATAACTAATTAAAACACAAGACAAAACTACTACACCACAGAGATATCTAAGAGTTCACACATCACTCAGAAACTTAAAATAATACAGTAGGACAGGTCTGATTTCAAAGAAAAATACCCAATTAATCTTTACTAGCTTTAACTATTCCTACAAGAAATCACAGTGCTAAAACTTACATGTGAGCACAAGGCAGAGTGCTGATAAGTTAGATGTCCAAAGTCAAAATGTTTCCAGTCTCTTCTGAGAAATAGTATTTAAACATTACTAAAAAGCATGTTTGCAGGGTCCCTCCCCAAATCACATCATTTTTGACACTTAGGTTTTCTCAGACAAACAAACTGCATTATTTAGCAATCTAACACCTGCACAGAAACTTACAACAATATAAGACATTTCACATGTATATTCTAACAGAAGCTAGAGCAATAAAGCACATTCCACATCTAAATTCTGGTCAGAAACTTTAGCCTTAAAACAATGGGCATGAAACCTTCATCCAGCCGCAGTGGAGCCAAATTCTAACATGAAAGGGTCACAACATGCTTCACTGGGCCAGTAGAGTGCAATGTTGTCACATATTTTTCAGTTCCACATTTCGCAGTATTCTTTACACTCAAGAAACATGCCTGTATTTTACATTTATTATCAAGAAAACATGCCTGTATTTTACATTTATTTATACAGTTGATAGAATTATGTATCAAATTCTATTTGACTAGGCTGGCAGCCTTCACCCATCTCTCCCCAGTCATCACAGTCGCCATTATACTAGCCTTAATTTTCCTTCACTCTGTCCCAGATCACATATGAAGTTGAATGCAGTCTCATATCTGAGTCAAGCTACCAAAATACATGAAACTGGAAATGAGTGTAGTGCCAGCGGTTAATTCCTTCCATTGTTTAGATCCATTACTTGCTAGGTTCTAGAAACAAGGGAACTTTACTATCTGACAGGAGTTTTTTCCTGCCATTGTCCAGTTCCTTAAAATAATGCATCATTCTCTTCTGTATGACAGTATATCTAAAAGGTAATATCTTTGAGCATTTTCTCTCTGCCCCATTTCTTCTGTTCATTATGATGTGAATCACTTCCTTCTGAGCTTACCTTCACCCAATCTCTACCATCCTGGCAATATCAGTATATTACTAGCTATCACTTTTGGTGGAATTTACTCCCTCCTGCATCATCTTGTGCCTCCCTACCCCATGTCCCATGTTCATTGCCAGGTCTGACAGCAAACTGCTTAACCCCCCTCAAACTATCTCTGATAGTACTGGAGCTGACATGGAACTTGATGGCATTCTGGTGTCTGGTGGCTCATGTGGTTTCCTCCCTCCCTTTGGTCCTTTGTGGATGTGTGGTGTATCACCCTACTTCTGTAGCAGCTTGCCCTTGTCACCACCCTGTTCCCCCCTTGATCCATGCCTCCTAGTGTGACACCATCAGCCTTCACCAGTGTTCATCATGGACAATACCCATAGAACCCCCCCCCACCCTTCCTGCTGCTCCATCAAATGCACAAGCTGCTAATCAAACTTGGTTTACCTGGGCTGAATCAGGGCCTTATCCCTCTATGCGTGTGTCTCATATAACTAAATATCTTTGCTGAAAATACTGTATTCTTGGCAGAAGGACTTACAGTTGCTGCCAGCTGGACTTGCTCTTGTAACTTGCTATATGCTGTTCCCATACCCTCAGATCACCATTCGTATCTAAATTAAGCCAAAACTGTGATGTATCTTGATCCCACCAGTTTCAGCAAATTTAAATTTGAATCCTACTGCAACACATTCAATTAAATTAATTACCTTATTTTCATGTTCTCATTTTTTAAGAAGTAAGCCGTATCACTGAGTCAGAACTGTTAATATAGGCTGAAAGTATGAGGCATATCCATTTATCTAAAAGTATGAAATTATCATTGTATACAAAATAGTAAGCAATGTTAAGAACTTACAACCTATAATAAATGTATATTCTGTGTGTCCCACTGTTTGCCCATGACCTCACTATAAATTCTGGCCCTGGGTAACACTATAAAAATAGCAGCATGTAGTAATCTACCTTATACACACCACCAACTCTCCCAGATGAATGTAAGAGTTCCTGATAAACTTGTAATATTTAAAAATCAATGAAAACAGAGTCATCATGTTCATAGGTTTATACTAAACTGTCATATCAAGAGACTATTACAAGCCTAGCCAATAACTAGAGATCAGAAGCATACTCTGTATATTGTATCTGTGAGGTAAAGACTTTAACCATCAAATCAACTCTACCCGGGATTTTAATTATCCAAACACCACTAACTTGGTAAATGTCTCATATTAGAGTAAACTGCCCACATATTAAGTGATCGTGAATCAAAATAATTTGTATGAAATCTGACTAGAGGTAGCAATATCTTAACTATTGTGGTGACAAGCCTTGGATATTTCTGCAACCCACCTGTACTTATTGTCTTTGCAATTAGCACAGTTCATGATAACGTCCTTTAACCTAAGGGTAAAATCAAACTCCATCCCAAATAAATCATAATTCCTAGACTTTCCAATGGAAACTGTGATGCAGCAAGTGACAAAATAAAAACAGTCCTAGATACCATCCTCAGTGACCCAGAAAACCCACACAGGATATTATCAGTGAATCCATTGGTATCATTATTAACTCTTGCTTTAATAAAAAAATGTCATTAAGACACAAATACATGGGTAAATTCAACAAAAACTTGTTAGTCGAATCACCAAAAAAATAGCTACTATTTAGCTTTTCAAAAGGTAACATAGTCATAAAAGAAGTCTACAAAAGTAAAGCACTACTGTCTTTCCTCATGATGTCTTCCAGCTCTACCTAAAAACTCATCTGAAAACTGAAAGGAGAACATTGTAAAGTTAACATGTTATTAATAATCAATGAAGAGATCACCTAGCCATAGGACATAACAAATCTGCTTGCAAATGTTTTTTTTGCAAACTCCGCATTAGGCAAAGAAATCTGGCAAGTTGCTAAAGAAATAAGGAGATGTATTTTTATTTAACTAGTAACATGATAATTGCTGTCACAGATAAAATTAAAAGCTTACGTTCCATGGGAACCAAACAGCATACTTGGTAGTTCATCTCTCAGAATCACAGAAAACCTCATTAAATCACTATTGACCATATTAAACAAAATGTCATCATGCAAAAGTATCCCTGAACTATGAACAGGCTGTAATGATACAAATTCACAAAGGGGAGGGTCCCAACAGACTCAAACATATATACTTATCAGCCTCATCAGTATAATATGGCAGTGGTGGCCTTTTTGATGTACTGCCCTTTCTTTCCTTTTTTTATTTATTTATTTATTTTTTTTTTTTTTTTTGTACCTTATATCTGAACAGTCCTTCTCAAAATTTACACCCATCATCTGTAATACTTCCACCAAACTACTACATCGTTGCTCTCATACCTGTCTTTCAGAAGAGTACTATTTTCTCATTGTTGTGAGACTGCAAAGAGTAACAAACAAGACCACAGAAAGTCTACTGTCTAGCCAATTTATCCTCTCACTTTCAGGCCTTTCTAAATATACTTTAACTTAAAACATGGCTACTTCCTTGTATATACTATATCTCCAAACATATACCTTTGTATAATCTACTATTGCATGTATTTACTGTACCTGTTACAACTACAGTTATAATGTATAACATTTATAAAGGCCAGATATAGTATTATCTGTGGTGTTTGAAATGTTAGCTATATACATCGCAATACATTTTGTACATAATATTACTGCTTTGGCCCAGTTTACAGCTGAAAAGAGTTCATGGACCAGTGCACTTACCTATATAACTAATTTAACATTTTGTCAAGAATATGAGGTAAAGAAAGTCATCAGTTAAGAACAAATTACAAGAAGAGAACCCTATATAACTGTTGTAGTCAGTCCCCAAACAGCCAGTTTTGTATTGTATTTAGTTGAAAATATCACCTGCTATAATGAAATACCCACTATGTCTTCCACCAAAAGTGGAGGCTTATAAATTATTTACTGAATTATAGTGACTTTCTCTATTAGACTCAAGCAACTCTATAGTTCTCTGTGGGAATACATACTAAAATTCAAAAGAAAAGATCACAAAACTCAGTCCATTAGCTTATTTCTAGACACCTTTTTTAATTGGACATGTTTTTCTGCATTGGAAAATTACTCATCCTTTAAGTTGTACTTTGCCGTGTTGAATTTATCCTGGATGTACTTATTGTTTTATACCTATAAAAAGTAACTTCTACCTAGTAATCTCTCACTGAGTGTACTATAATATGTTTTCTGCCCCTGACCTACCTGTGAAGCTGCCCGACTGATCCAAATTCACTGAACTGCAATGATTTGTGTAACTTACAGATACACAGACATGACATCACAGGTAAAACCATTAACAGATATTTTACATCAAAGAGGACATATTAGAAGTTCAGCAGTACAGTGGAAGATATGTTCAACTAAATACAATATAAAATTGGCTGCTTGGTGATTGACCAAAACAGTTCTATAAGGTTTTCTTCTTTTTGTCTAAATGCACATGGTCAAAATTTGCATGCTGAATATTAGTTTGATAATGAAAGCTGGTCTAAGAAGCAAGGTGCATCCTAATTTAAAGATTTAAGAGCACAGGACAGAAATCTGAAGGAAAGATTCACACTTACTAGAGGACAGTTGTCATGGTATAAGAATTTATATATGTTGTGGAGTTAAGCAGAGGGGAGGAGCTCACTGTAACTGACAGACAGTTTACCTTGTGAGGAGACATCCAGTGATGCTTTATGTCATCTGATTAGAAAATAAATGCACACATTTTGTACTGTGACTGATAATACAGTATTCCATTCTTATAATAAATATTCCCATCATGAAACCCTTCTGGCCTTTATAGTTCATAGGCCTATGAGCTATAAAGGCCAGAGGTGCTTCATGATCAGTGAATCTGTTTCTAATCAAACAACACAAGTTTTAATTATGTATTTTTTACTCTTCTGTTTTGTTGTTCAATTATGTTTCAATCATTTCTTAGGTTTAGCTGTATCTGTTTAGATATCCTGAAAAGGTGAATTATTGATACTTTACTTTTTATATATGTGTGTATGTGTGTGTGTGGGAGTGCATCTGTGGGTGCGCGCGTGTGTGTGTGTGTGTGTGTGTGTGTGTGTGTGTGTGTGTGTGTGTGTGTGTGTGTGTGTGTGTATATATATATATATATATATATATATATAGAGAGAGAGAGAGAGAGAGACATATATGTATAGGGTGTTCTACAAGCACTCAAGTTCCAAGAAGTTAAAGTTCACTATCTCAAAGCCAGGGATTCAAGTGGTAGGCTGCTGCTTGTGCTTGAGTTTGAATATGAGTTCAGGCAAGTAGTTGTTAATCTATTTTAATTGAGGTAAGTACAGAAGATATGGTAAGGGAATGTGATGCGTGAGAGTGCAGATCTGGACACCAGAGGAGAGGGAAGCTGTAGGTTGTGTATGTATATTTGTAAACATCCGATAGTCACTTGCAATGTGGAAACCCTAGGTTTGGCAATCCAATCCTAGTGTGATACCACAGATTAGCTACAGTTCTCTTGAATGCCTCAATAATAACAATATCATTCTCTTAAATTGTGTTACATGCATGGCATAACTCTGCAAAATTGTAAGCCATATCAAATATCATCCAGCTCACAGGGAGAAACTCGGCTAACATCTAAGAGAAGAATATAAATGTATATCCCCCCTTGGTACTGGATAAGTCCTCCTATGTCTGCTCTGCATTAAGGAAGATCCTGCTACTTCAGTCTGTTTTACTCGCTGACATATTTTAACAGTGTAAATGATTTTTTTATGTACAAAGTGAAATGAATTCAGCAAAATGTAAAAATATTTGCATATGTACTATATAGTTATTGCTTTGTAATGTTCTCATATCAATCTGTTTTTTAAAGTGCATTTATGTTTCATTGTAAATGTTCTTCTTTTTGAAATCTGCTTCTAGTATGTATTCTGTGTTGCATATGAATGCTTTTGTCTCTTTGTAAATAATTTTATTTGCTTTTAATATAATGGCCATAGTGGTGCAGCGGTTAGAGTTGTCTCTGCACAACAAGCGGTTCTCCTGTTTGATTCTTGGCTGGAGAGCCTTCTGTGTGGAGTATGCATGTCCTCCCTGCAGTCGAGTGACTTTTAAAGACATGCAGGTAGGTGCATTTGTGTATGTGTGTATGTGTCTTTTGTGAAGGTTGGGTGCTGGGCTGGCAACTTGACACCATAAAACTTCCACTGCCAATAAATCTGCAGACTGGTGATCCGCTGTGGCAACCCTTAATAGGAGCAGCCAAAAGACACTGGTTTGTTTTTAATATGTATATAACACTGCAAAAGCAACAGCAACAGAAATCCTTCAAAATAATTACATGAAGTTGCCTCTGACTTGGGTCATAAGAGAAAATGATCTTTGGACTGGTACTCTTACCCAGTTGACAAAATAATTAGACAAATCAGCAAATGAGTGAATGGCAAATAAAATTAATAGGTTCATAGGTGATTACTAAGATAATAACCCCCTGGGGGCTTTTTTAGTCCTAGCCCTGCTTCCCAAATGTATCTCATAGGTTGATACTCTACAGCTGTTTTTTTATGGAGTGTATGCAGACTTCGGTATGGGTGACCAAGCATTTACAGGCTGCCACTATCTCTCTATTAGTGACATAGGTACCAAATCAGGTATAAATTTCCATTTCCCCATTCACTGGTCACATTTATGCTTGAATTGGGTTAGGAAAGAGCTCTGCTTAACATGGAAGTGAAGCCTATTCCAGAGAAGGGGTAGTCTATGAGGCACATGCCTGTCCCTCCAACATGTCATGTTTATCTTGAAGGCAATTTTTAGATCCCCAGATCGGGTAATCCTGATGCTATTTGTTTTGTGGATGTGCAACAAATCTAACACAGTGGGGACAGAAGATGCTTTACAGGCCAGGCATGAATTATATCTCAGAAGCCTGTAAGATACCAAGTACAGCGACAGAACTTTGAGGTGGATGATGTAGGAAATGTTGTTTACACCCTGTATTATTTTTTGAGGAGCCTCTGTTGACACTCTCATTGTTGCATATTCATAGTCAGGTGTATAGCAAAGGGGGCATAGCACTCAATGATTGGTCTGATGAGAGCTGAGTACAGCAAAACAATGACATTCTTGGACCTAAGTCCCATATGCTTGCTTGTAAGTTGCACAGCATAGAATGATTTCCTTACCACTATAGACACACAATTGTCAAAGGTCATGCTGCTGTCTACATGTGTTTCCAGATCCCTGGCCACTGGGTGTACTCTTAAGGGAGTATTGTTAGTGTGGTTGTTTCCAGGGGTAGTGGTCTTCCCAAAGGATACTATTATGTATTTCTAGGCACTGACTTTTGGTCTGTAACTCTGGCACCAGTTATTTGTCTGTGTCAGAGGTTATTTGTGTTTTTGGGGGATTCTATGATTGCACCCAGTTTACAACCATCTTCAAATTTCATCAGCCAAAAGCCCTAAATGTTGGCCTTGATCTCAGATAAATGGCAAGAAGGAGCAGGCTCAGCACTGAGCTCTGAGGGACTCCCTAGTAACTGGCCTCCTTGTAGAGGTAGACTCCACTATCCTAACTTCTTGGGTCCTGTTTGTGAGCAAGTTGGCTATCCAGTGATATAGATGATTATTCCTAATTTCATGAGTTAGTCAACAATGCCTGAGTGAGGTATTGTGTCAAAAGATTTGGCCAGGTCAATGTAGGCAGGATTATCTGTTTTTTCCCTTGTCCATCGCTATGGTAGCCTTGTCAAAGGAGACCACAACATTGAATAGGAATGACCTGCTTTTGGTGAAACCAAACTGGGATGGACCCAGTGACTGAAGATTTCATAAGTCATAGTTTATTATTTATATGATAATTATTTTCATGATCTAGCATATGAAACTATACTTATTCATTTGTAGTTACCCATGTATGTAGAAGGCCTCACCCTTGTGACAGTTGCAGTCATCCATTCAATTGGCATGAAGCCTGTTTGGAGGCTATGGTTAAATAGTGATTCTAGTGGTCTTGATTAGGCTGCGTTTTATGCTATTAAGAATGCATCATGGGATTTTATCTGGGCCTAGTGGTGCAGTATTCTTGTCCTTGGAAAAAGCAGTAAGGACCTGCTCCCTAGTCATAGTTGTGGAAGTTATGTTTGAGGGTATATCCTAAGGGGTATCTAGGGATAGGTGGGAGAAATTGAAAAGCTAAATTTGTCATACATTAGATTTGCCATATGCGCTAGCTCAGTACAGGTGGCTCCATTTACAAATAGTTTGACACATTGCTGTGTATGGCCTTTAAGGTTGTGGACATAGCTGAAGAAAGCCCTGGGATTGTACTTGAATTGGGAGACTATTTTATCTCAAACTTAGCTTTAGTAGACTTGATTAGCCCCTAAGTTGTTTGGTGAGATTGATGAGTTATTTTTGACCTTGTTGGGCATTGCATTTCCTAATTTTTGCCATGATTTTCTTTGTTTCATTATACACCCTACTGATGCTTGGATTCCACCAGGTTGGCTTGTTTTTTGAATTTGTCATGTGCTTTTTCTGGGTAGTACCGCTTCCTCAATGCAATCATTAACATGATTATACTGGGTTTCTGTGAACAATTCTGCATAAGCAGCAGTCTTCTTGGGGTTTGGGAGAATTTTTCCAGGGAATCACTTAATAATAGGATGATTGCCTTACAATAATTCCTTAAAGTACCAGGGTTTGCTGGGGTCTTGGATTTTATTTTTATTTTAGTGGAGATATCTTTATGATCTAATCTGACCACTGAGGACATTACACTGTAGGTAAAAGAAGAATAGGGCATTTTAAGCCCATAGTCAGGGAAACATACTAGACAACAGGCCCTCTGAAGTTGAAGAAGGGAGACCTGAGTTGGAAAAAAGTACTTTTTGTAGATCTATGGTGCTTACATTCAACTCTGACTCATACCACTTGATGTCCATTTTTTATAAGAACTGGGACATTTTAATGGATGACTTGGACATCAGGGCTCAAATAGAAGAAAGACCTATAGTTACATACTGAAGATGTTCAAACTTAAAAGACCTTCTCAGGAAAGGTTCTAACTACACTAGAACAGGGCATGTAGGGATGTACAAATCTGAGTCTTGTAACTGGTGCCACAAGGTGAAATCGGGCAGCAAATTTATAGTGAATGGTGTAGACCATTATGTAAAAGGTAAATATAACTGTCACTCCAAGGCAGTGGTCTACATGGCTACATGTGACAAATGCCTAGCATTTTATGTAGGCAAAACAAAAAGGAAATTTAACGCCAGCATTTATGAACACAACTATGCCATAAGAAAGAATAATATTAACGATGCATTAGCAAGGCATATTCAAGACAACACCGGCCACAATTTCACATTTATGGCAGTAGACCATGTAGACATCAGTGACAAAAAGCCTTGGGGACTTCAGTTAGAGTTAAAGGAGTTAAGGTGGCAAATCTTATTACAGGCAGATAGATGGCCAGGGATAAATGACAGGATGGCCATCTCTCTTGTATTGAAATTAAAAGCTCTAGAAAGAACAAAATATCTCAAAACATTTGTTAAGCACAAGCACTTTTGTATGTATTTTGATTTGGGAAACATTTTAGCATTATGTGAATATTTAACATGAGATTTTAAAAATGACTTTGGTTTTAGTTTTATTCTATTTATAACCATTCATGACACAAGTATGAGGCTAATAACTAATCTTTTAATTATAAGTTTTAGTTGTATTTAAGATGCAACAGTTTGAACTGTAACACATTCATTAAGGAGTTAATTAATGTTCTGTCTCAGTGTTGCTTAGCTAGCTGCCTCTCTATGCTTACCCAATCAGAGTGGTTTTTATATGTATATAAATGGCTGTCTTACATTTTAATGGTGTCTGATGAAGTTAACACTTGTTTACCGAAAGAGCTCACGTTTTATTTGTTTTTCTTGTGGATTTTTATCATTAAATACACCTTTAGTTTATCATCACCTGAGTGATTTGTGCCTGTGAAACTCTGCCTGCCAGCATTTTTATTTTTATTTAATTACTCCAGATCACAAAAGCTTTTAGCACAATGGCTCAGACAACAGAAAGTAAAAATGGTTCTTGCCAAGCGTAGGGATCCCATAACAAGCAAAATAACCAGAGCTCTGTAGAGGTATTAGAAATATTACAGAAATGTTACGAAAATCTGTATAAAGCAGAGAAATGTGTTAATCAAGAAAAATTACAAATGGAAATATTTATGGAAGAATCAAATATGCCAAGGTTACAGATATCTGAGGCTCAATTATTAACAGTTAGGGTAGGAGGAGATGAGCTAAGAATGGTGATGTATAACCAATCCTCTCCAGGAATAAATGGTATTCCTGTGGAACTTTGGAAGCTAGGAAAGAAGAAAGTGAAAAAGCTCTGGTGGGTTTTATTTAACAGTATTTTCAAAGGAAGAGAAGCACCAACATCCTGGAAGAAAGCTCTGGTAGCTGTAATACCTAAAAATGGTAAAGACCCATCAGATCCAGCTTCATATAGGCCCATTTTAATTCTAAACCATGATTATAAAGTGCATATGTCTATAATGATTAAAAGCAAAGTTGTTGCCTAAATTGATAGATATGGATCAGTGTGGTTTTGGGAGGGAAGGTAATCATACTAATGCTGGAGGGATAGATTCCTGTCCCAGAGACTTCCCATGCTTTGGAACAAGATTCCAATCTACATTAGGCAGAGCTCCTCACTAACAGTCTTCAAGAGAAACCTTGACGAGTGGATGGGAAACAGAAAATTTACCCCGGGGATCACTTCAGTGGCTCTGCTGGACAGAGACACAGGGAACTAGTCTAAGGGGGCAGCAAAAGCCAACACATTCTGGCTAGGCTTATAAATGCCTTTGGGCAGATAGCCTAGTACCTACCTATGAACCTATGAACATTAATAGAACAATGCTGATCCAGGGGGGAGCAGAATATAAGAAAATACCACTGTTCTTGGTGGTGATACAGAGAAAGCATTTGACAGAGTAAACTGTTATTTTATGAGTAGGACAATGGAAACATTTGCATTCCCTTGACATACTAATACACTTAGTTAGGAGGATATATGAGGGATCAGAGGCAAAAAATAAAAAGGGTGGTATTCCTGTCTGATGAGTTCTGTTTGAACGAGGGACCTGGGAGGGGTGTCCTCTTTACCATTTTTTTGTTTGTGTTATATTTAGTACCATAGGCATAGAAAATAAGGGAATCAGAAATTCAATTATATATATAAATGGTATGGTAATCAAGAAAAGGTAGCTTAATTTGCATATGATATTATTTTGTACCAGATAAAAAACAGAAAAGTCATTTCAGTATTATGGAAGAGACAGTTTCAAGTTTTTTTTCTTTTTTAGGGGGTACAAATTTAATGAAGATAAAACAAAGGCAATAGCTGTAAACTATGTACTCGCATGCAAATTGATTCAGCAATGTCAATATTTATGGGGGACCTAATAAAAAGAAGTGCTTAGGAATAAGGGTTAAAAAGGGTTCTGTTATGGCAGTAAAGGATATGTGGGAAGAGACTAAACAAAGATAATATAAAAACTGAGAAACTGGAAATTCTGTTTTATGGGTATGGATAGCAAGATGCAAGCAGTTAAAATGTTTTAGTCCCTTTAGTTTTATGCACAGGTCTGGCATATTTTTTATCAGTCAGAGGAGAAGTTGTGGATATCGATTAATGAAGAGCTGAAGGATTTTTATCTCAACAATGAACTTTCTTGTAGTCATGTCTGCAACAAGCTGAATCAGGTAACAGCTGGTATACTAAAGTCTTTCATCTACAACACCTCTTCTATTTATGTATTCCTAAGGAAACAATATATCATTGTCATGTATTTTAACTCTGCATAAGTTGAATGTGCTACCATTATTAGTCTCAGTTATTACCCAGAGTGCCTTCATACCTTCCCGTTTTCTTGCACATTCTTTTGCTTGCCTTTTATCCCCAATATTGAGGGTCATACCTCCTCCTGTTTAAGCAATAACCCCTCTTATAAGCTGTTTCTCTTACTGCCACATTAGTACTGTATTGTTCTCCAATTAAAGCCATTAGTTTAAAAAGTATTTTGCCTAAACTTTGGGTGCTGGTACACATTACATTTACTTTTTCTCATGGCTTGCCACAGCCATTTTTATGTCTATGATATCCCACAGTTTATTCATTTCCTCTGCCTTCTGTCATTCATGAACAGCGCATGCCCTTGTACATTGTCTCACGTAGTTTCCAGTAACCTGTTATCTTCTAGTCCAATGTCACTCTCCTGGTTCCTGCAATGTCACTCTCCTGGTTCCTGCAGTGTCACTCTCCTGGTTCCTGCAGTGTCACTCTCCTGGTTCCTGCAATGTCACTCTCCTGGTTCCTGTTCTCTTTGCCATTGTATTTAGCAATAATCCATGACTAAGTATGGGTAGCACAGTATTTACCCATGGCTGGCATTTTCAAAAGGGCAAACCCTGAGTGATTAAATAAAGCTAACTGTGGGTAAATCCTGCATTACCCACACACAGGATTGGATGATTGCTATTATATAATAACATTATTTAAGAAAATAATGTCATTGTATAAAAGGCTTTTAGTGCTCTTCTGCCAGCTTTTTGTAGTCTGGGGCATCCAAGTGCATGCTGCTTGGCTGCACAGTGTGTGTGTGTGTGTGTGTGTGTGTGTGTGTGTGTGTGTGTGTGTGTGTGTGTGTGTGTGTGTGTGTGTGTGTGTGTGCACGCACGTGTGTTCTCTATATGACTGTGCTGTGGTACCTTTTGTAGAAGGTGTACATGGTTCATTTAGGGTATTTCTGTGTCTAGATTTCTGTAGAATGTGGATATGTTTGCCTCATATTTTTCATCTTTTCTTCATAAAAGTTGAGGTTTTCTAATGCATCACTGAGGAATAAAGTCACTAAATAATGAATGACTTGTGCATATTAAGAGGTAAGAGGCCATGCAGCTACTTATGGAAATTGTGAATATTTCTTTCTTTTTCACTATATTGTAGTATAATCTTCTAACAAGATAGTGACAGTTTGATTTACAATGAGCACTCTGACTGGTTTGTCCTGTCAGCATGCACACTTTCGAATGACAATATCACTTTATTGTATAATTATACAATATCCTTTTATTGTATAATTAATAATATAGTATTTTCTGTAATATTCTGGATTTTTATGGGAGTTTTTTTCCTTCTGTTCCTCTTCATCAGTGTCTGATATCTGTCTCTTTGTGTCATATTTTACTTAATGTGCAATCCCATTTTGCTAGTAACTTCCAGTGTGTCATTATCTCCCTGAATATGGCTGTTCGAATAGATAAGTTTGTTTCAAGAAAAGGTGTATTTCATTATTACCACTGCACATGTTCATAACTTACTTAAATAATTCAGATTCCACTTTAGTTGCATTTGAGGGAGTCTGTAAATAATATTACTGGCTGTCCTTCCCCATTTTAGTTTAATTACAAAATACGAATTCTTACACTACTGTTTTCCACACTCATCTTTTCTCTGCTTCCTCAGAGCCATCTATTATATTTAATATCTTATAATACCTTTAAATAAATTGAAACTACCCCCAACTATGTTGTCTTTTCTAATAAATCTTAGGCTCTTTTTCAATTTGCATAGGCTACTCCTACCCGTAATATGTTTATTCATTCCCTTCAGGGGGCTTACTGTACTCCTAATACATCTGCAAACTCTAGTACACCATCCATTACATAAGTAAAAATGACAAACTAACTCCTAAACTTTAAAATCTGTCTCAAACAATACTCTACCCAATCCTGGTCATGCTCCTGTTCATCACCAGGTTGAGACCTCTAGTGAAAGCACAAACATGTTATTACTTAGGGTAAGGTTTGTTTCTCTCCTTTACTTGAATCTATACACCCTTAACAGCTTTCCATCCTGCACTTGAATCCGTATACCCCTCTTTACCCCACTCTTAAACACTAATTGGCATCTTTCTTTAACTACCCCATCCACTGATCTGGTCCTCTCATACATTCCCTGTATAGCTAAGTTATAAACATTCCTGATACACCAATTTGAAACAGGCAGCCAAAACAGAACCATTCTGATACCGTTCTCTTACTCATATGCTATTACCACTATCCTCCTATACAATACTAACATCTCTCCTCCTTTTACTTCAAGTTCTCAAATATAGTTTTCATTATTTCTCTTGAATTCTTTACAAACCTTTCTGTACTGAAATGTACAAACACTAAACTTCTGTATAAAAATGTTTCTGTTCTACAGCATAAATCAATTTACCTACTGCAAGAATATAGAACTACCGAAACTGTATAGATTTAAACATATTGATATAAATACTTTTCTTTATATAGCTTTCTTGGAACTATGTTTGTTTTTCTGAGAAATGTCAGAAATTCACTTGTTACTATAACTGTACTGTGATGGAGCTTTTCTCCCCAGGCATCCTCTGAAAATGGGCTCTGCCAGTTGGACTTCCCCAGTCAACAAAGACAGGCAAACAGACAGACAGGCAAATTAATAAATAAATAAATAAACAAACTTCAATAACTTTTCATACTTCTGCCATGTTCTTCTCTTCTGTTTCACATCTGACTTTCTTATACCCTTCATTTCTGTCACTGTCTACATCATCCTACAACCTGCACGTCTTGCTGGTGTAACATCTGGTTCCTCTCACTGTAAGACTGGTAGCTTCCTAGTGCTACTTTTTCAATCCCCCTTCACCAATGCCATTTCCTGTGGATTAAAATCGAGTCTGCCTAAATGTAAAATGTTTACCGCATGCCCCATATCTTTCAGTTTTCCTGATCCCAACTGATTCCCAAAGCCTACAGCTGTACTGTTGTGCCTTACTAGAATGAATGAGACAAGACACTATTAGCTCCTCTAACAAGGTGTCTCTGCATTTTACCCCTTCCACCTATCTGCTTCTTTAATCAAACTCTTTCCATCTTCCAATAATCCTTTCCAATAAATCTTTGCTTCCTCACAAGGCAATTGTGTAGATTCAGCCTGCCATTCCCTGTCACTATGACCATGACCTAGCCAGCTATAGGAAATGTATATTCTAACACCCATCTAACTCTTTTATCTCTCTCCCTCCTATTGCCTTACCTAATCATCCCTATGATTTTATCTCCAAACATTAGTACACCCAGTCTTCTTCTTCTGACCTTGTTATTTTGCTAACCCCTCCTTATATAGTGGTCTTCTTTTTGTAGGAACTTTATCTTCCTAATTCTTTCTCTCTTCCATACTGTCTGCATTTTAGAATTGCCCTTCTGCTCCATTCTGGTTCCACAGCTCATCTTGTTCTTCCTCTGTATTTGCCAAAGTTTTTTTTCCTTTCTATGGCTCATCTTGGTCACATGTTTCTTCCTTCTGAGTGACCACAATCCTTCTTATTAAAACATGTTTATTTTCTCTGCCTACAGCCAAGTCCTCCATATTCCCAGCCTTTGCTCACCTCCTGCACATTGGTAACCATAAGTCATAACATTTTCTATCTAGACACATTCTGTAAGTAGTTTTCATTTGGCAAACAGTGCATTTATATATGAAGCCAAGCAGCTCTTCCCTTTTGAAAATAATTGCCATTTCTTATTCTCTCCATTCCTTCTTTCTCCTTTTCTTCTCTACTAAGTCCACTTATGCACATTGGATCCCACCGTATTTGCATATATAGATTGCCAGTAATGATTAAGTCCTACTGATAAAATTAAAGCTGACAATCACTACAGGCTAGCAACAAAGCATGTCAGCTCATGAAAGCTTCACAAACATATGTTAATAATGTTTTCTCATTTCCCCTCACATACGCGAATACGGAAACATCAACACAGATTGAGCGAACCACGAAAACACAGAACGTCCTGAACTGTGAAATTCAAAATGTTGAATCGACATAGTTGGCCACGCCTGCTATGTACTACCTACCCAAACAAAATAAATAATCCACATATTTACACTTAACAAAACTCTACTTCTAACCCTAAACTAAAGCTTACATATATTAGTATGTATGCACTTACCTTAACCCGCACCCTAACCCTAAGGTTCGTAACTATTGCACACTTAACCTTAAGAAGCTATATCAAAGAAGGGCCAACTATGACGATTCGATATTTCAAATTTCGCACTTCAGGACATTCTGTGCTTTCGTGGTTCGCTCAGTATGTGTAAACGTTTCCGTATCCGTGCAACTGCGGTTTTGCAGTTGTGATAGGTAACCATTATGTACATATCACTACTTTTAAGTCCTCTTCCCATTTTTGTACCAGGTGCTAAAACTTTTTAATTTTCTTCCATTTCTCCTCTTTCTGTGGCATTTAACATGATAACCTTGGTTTGTTTATGGAAGTTTATTATAGGATCAACTGCTTTCAGCCACAAACAAGTCACCCTACAGGCACAGTCACCTACAAAGAATTCCCTAAGCCATATCACCATCCCACAACCATTCTTTGTTTTGTTCATGCTCTGCATCCTCTTTCATCCCTGTTCATGTTTCTTCTTATGTTATCTCTTCCCTCTACCTTCCTAACTTCACATTTTAATTTCATTATGCTTCTTATAAGGGTCCAACCACAACCCTTACACAGTTCTGTTGGTATTCATATGGAATATGCAATCTTGTACTTTATCGCTTTATTGTGATTTGGAGTTGGATGTCCCACAGGTTCATAAGGTATGTGTATTCAAGAAAAGGTCAGTAAGTGTGCCTATGATAGGACAATTCTACATAGACAGTACCATGCTAAGTGCATGCTTTGTCTAGGATCTGATCACATTGCCTCCTGTGGTAACTGCACTCATTTTAACAGGATGACTCTAAGGAAAAGGGGGAGAGAGAGCTCTCCAGAATTTCTTAACTAATACAGGCTAAAAGTCTTGTTCCATAACATTGCCATGTCCTCATATGTTCAGCAGGCACATGCCTCTGAGATCTTGAAAAAAAAATATGTAGAGAAGTACCTCAAGGGGATGGAACACTGTGAGACTGGGGATACCAGCTTGGTCTCAGGTATTTTCACTAGTTTCAAGGGTTTTGCATCAAGAGAGGAGCATCTGTTGGCCCAGTGTCAGTGTCTGTAAGTCCTTTAGTGATGCCACTCTGGAGGCTTCCATTCTCCCAGAACCCAGAATGTCCTTCTGAGCTAAGACTTCTCTTCCTGTCGTTGATCTGCTGGATCTAATGTAACTTACAATGATTTCATCATTTCTGATTTCCTAGACATGATAAATCTTTTTATACAATCTATAATTTGGTAACTGTCATTAACTAATTGGTTGATATGATTAAAAAAACTCAAAGCTGGATTTATCCATGTACCCATATCCTTAAATGAATGTACAGTTTCAGTCACTGTGCACTGAATTAAACATTTGCCCTTCAATTTATGTCTCCCAAATCTCATATGATTTATTGTTGATACATTTATCATCATATTATTCTCCTGTGTCCAAATTTCAGTTTACTCAAGTTTTTTTGCAAACATGTCCTATCTCTGTAACAGATGTAATCAGTTTCCCCATTTTCAGTTCATCAGCATACAGACTATTGACCACCACAGATGAAAAGATAGATCTGAAAGATATAATCTAAACTTGTATAGGCCTAGGAAACAGCCCTGTGGGACCCCTTGACTGTAATGTAGAATTTACCTGTCCAGTTGTTGTATGATACTTCACAAATAAAAACACTCAGGAACCCAAGCCAGGGAATGAACCACCAAATATGTTTATTTGTTCAGCACTTTCATCCAGATATAACAGGACTTCATCAGAACTTCATTCTTCATTCATTCATTTAAAACTGTGAAATTCATGAGTGCTTTCACCCATTAAAATTCAGGACTTCATCAGGAACCCTGATGAACCCTAAGGGTTATGATGAAGTCCTGAATTTTAATAGACAAAACTGCTTAACTGTTTTATAGTTATAAATTGTTTTCTAGTTCAAATTCTTTCTACATGTGCTTTTGAATAAATCGGGTTGTTTATACTGTTACAGTTGTTCAGTGTTTGGCAGCATTATGATGTTCGTCTTCATTATTTGCAAATTTCTGTACATTGTACTTTAAAGAATTGGGAGTTTTGTGGGGGTGGGTTCTGCTTTATGATATTTGTAATGTTGTGTCTTTCAGCTTTTCCCGATTAGGGGTCACCACAGTGGAACTCCGGTCTGCTAATGATTGGCAGTAGATTTTTGCGTGCCGAGTTGCCGGCCCTGACGCACAGCCTTCAACAAAGGTACGCCCATTCACGCATGTCTCCACACAGAAGATGCTCTATGATATTTGTAATGTCCTATTTAAAAGCCATGCAGCAAATCCACTTTATCAAGATTACATTAATACCTAGTTGTTCTAATTTATTGGTCAGCATTTTTTGTATAACCCTATTAAAGGTTGAAGCTAAGTCTAAAGAATTATATCACAGCACAATTTCATTTATCGCTGTTATTTTATTGTTATAAAGCATCGTAATACAGGTAATTATAGACGTATTACCAACATGTACATGCTGATATATGATTTCACATCCCATTCATTCCACTTCTGAAAATAACATATGCAATATAACCTTCTTCATTATTTTTCCACAACAAGAAAGTAAACTTATGGGTCTGTATGAACCTGGGTTTGTCCTATTCCTTTTCCTTTAAATATAGATTTAACAAGAGCAAGTCTGTCTTGAGGAATCTCTCAGTATTTAAATGATCTGGTGAATAATAGATATAATGGTATTCTAAGTTCATGTCAAAATAAATGATCTGGTGAATAAAAGATATAATGGTATTGTAAGTTCATGTCAAAATGTTCTAAGGTCATTATTACTAATTGCATATCATCCCTGTGCTTTGCTTGGATCCCATTTACATAGTTCTTTTACAATGTAGTCTAATTTAGTTTCAATATCTGAAGTTACCTGGGTGTTTTGAGGAGAGTTTATTATCCCCTTTGTGGAGGAAAACAGCTTTACATAAAATTTTCTAACTATATCTATAATCTGTTGTGTCTGAGAATAAATTTTAGAATGTTTACACAGTTTATTAATTTTTACGGCTTTACTCCTGCCAAATCTTATGTATCTATAAAATGGTATCCTATTATGCTCAATATTTTTATGAACATTTTCTTGATCTTGCCTTATGCAATATTTAATTTATCTGTGCAGCTTGTATATTTCAGTTTTTTAAGTTATATTTTGACTACTTTCTATTTCTTATATTTTTATCTATCTTATAAAGTGTCTTGTTCTTCTTATGGAAATATATCCTCCTGATCTTGTGTCCTGAGCTCCTGGTGTTAAACATTTTTTAAGTTTTTTGGGTTTTTTTATTGAAAAACATTACCTTTTAAATATTGTCACATTCCTTTTGCAGTTTTTCCTCTGAAAGCATCACTCCAATTAGTTTTGCATAGTGACTATTTTCCTTCCATATCTGTTTTTATTCTTACATGCATTGGTTTAGATTATGGAATGGCAGATTTATCTACCAGTATTTTGACATTTATAACTTCATGATCACTGCACATCACCTGTGGGGAAACTTGACACAAAGTAAAAATCATTTCCTTAGGAATATAAACAATGTACTGTATATTCCATTTCCTGGTTGATTCTTTTACAGTCTGAAGCAATTGTAAATGATTTCCTTACTAATGTTGATTCGGTATAATTCCAGTCTGTTTCTTATACATTTAGGTCTCCAGCCACTATTATTCTTCCCTCCTGTGTTTCATGCAAGAAATGTATGAATTCCTCTAGGTCATCAGCACTTGACTTTAGGGATCTATATGCTCCACCAATTGTTATCTGTTCCAGGGTTGTTTTTATTGTCACAGTTACACAGTCTACTATTGGCTTCATCATCAAACATGTAATAATCACAGGTCTCATAATAATCTTTAATCCCTATCTTAACACCTCCACCTGATTTTTTTAGAATGTCTGTTATAGTAAAAACACTGATACCCTGACAGAACTGGTTTTCAGTTATTATTTGTTAACCACATTTCACAAATAATAACAACATCAGTATTGTGGGAATGTAGCAAATGTTCCAATACAAAAAATATATATTTGTGTATATATATATATATATATATATATATATATATATGTGTGTGTGTGTGTGTGTGTGTGTGTGTGTGTGTAGATATATATATATAGATATATATATATATATATATATATATATATATATATATATAAAATTAATCCTCCTAGCATGATTGACCAACACAGGGACAGCAAATGTTGCTACTGATGAACGATTACATTTTTGTCCTGGCAAAAATCTTGTCTTGTGTTAGTCAAATATTGAAACATCTCTGATGCAAAAATTATCTTTCCTTATTTTATACAAATGTATGCTATCCTGTTGAAATACATGTTTGCAAAATTAGGCTTGGATAATCTACATGTTTCCACTTTTTAGAATGTGCCATTTTTATGTAGGCATTTACCCCCAAAAATTGTTTCATTCACACTGACCTGACTCTCCTTTCTAGATGTGATTTGTAAAAAACATGTCCTATTGCTTGCACAAGCTGTTGTCTACTAAAGAGGGCTGTAAGTTCCCTATTAATAATCAGAGAGTCCTTAAAGATGAGATCATTTGTACCAACATGAATAAAAGCAGCTCCATACTTCCTTACATTAAGACATTCTAAGTCCTACTCACATCTTGTATGGGTTTGCTCCTGGTAAACATAACACTATTCAGTGTTCTTTATCCTCTCGGCAGATGTAAGAAAAATGTAAATGAATTTCCAATTGCTAGTATATCATTTCTGAACAAACCTGACGAATCTCACACTTATAGTTCAGTAACACCTGCTCTATTAATTCTTACAAAGGAATGATCTTCATCACAATTAGTCTTATTAATATCACTGTTTTCATTGCTTATTTAATTTGCAAGCATGCCGTTCTCTCCCAGGTGTCTGTGTACTTCCACATCTTGAATCATGCTGTACACTTCAGCCTCTCTCTCCTCTTTTTTTCTTATAATAATGGTCTTCAGTCATTCCAAGTACAGCTTTCATTGTTTCTTTTCAGCCTCATTTTTTTACCTTTTCTGTTAGAAAAATGTTGCCATTTTCTGTAGACTGAATGATTTCTTATTGAACAATGTTGTCATCCCTTGAAATCTGTGTATTACATAACAAAGCAATGCCCGTCTTAGTATATATTCTCTTTGCATTAAAAAACATTAATTATCATTAACTTCTTCCTTGCTTTATTTTTACTTTCATCTTTATGATCGGAATCCTCAGATTTTTGAATACTTGTGTCCTGGTTTCCAATGTTGTTGTTGGTAGTATCATGTTTAGTAGGGGTCAAGTGATCTTTACTGACAGTGAAATACTTCCTTTCTTAAATGTGTTCTACTTTGACTTTATCTAATATTATTATCTCATCTGCCCAGTCATTAAAATATATAACAAAGTTTTCCAAGCTGTGCCAAATCACAAAAGTAATCATCATCAGTAAGTCTAGATTTACTAATAATCATAGTAAACAAATAATCTAGATTTTAACATGACGAACACAGGTCTCCGGTGTTACCATGTGTTACCTTTATAGATACATAGCCTGTAGTATACTGTGCAACTCATAAATGGCATATTCATTTAAGGATTCATTTCCAGCTAAAAAAGATTGAAAAATTAACATCAGGTATTGCAGAATTCAAAGAAATTAGAACAGTTATAATTTAAGTCAAATTGTATGAGGAAATCACACAAACAATACACAACTAAATATCAAATTAAGTGCACAGAGTTAAACCTTGTACAAGGGAAAGTAATTTATAAAGTCATTACTCTAACCTACCATAGCAGTTGTTACAGTCATCCTAAAATGTTGCATGTCCTTTACATCACTGTCACTATGTCACACCTCATTATAACAGTAAAGTGAGAGCAACCTTTTGTAACCTTTGCCTGTCTACAGTTTATCCCTAACAACAAAGTGTGAAAATCAGGGGTAAAAAAAAATATTTATATATATATATATATATATATATATATATATATATATATATATATATATATCAAAATAAATCGTCCTGTCTACAAGCTTTCCATTTCTTCATACAAACAGAGAAAATCAGATGTAAAAAATAAAATATAAATCAAGATAAATCTCCCCTTACCAATCTATTGCATAATAAATCACAAACAAAAACTGGGTTGTTTCCAATAAGCTCTGGATGGTCCTGTCAATAGTCAGTCTGAATTTATAGCTGACTAGGGATGCTAAAGTTTGCCTTTCTAAAATATTTTCCTTTCTAACAGCAAAGAGTAAAAATCAGATGTAAAAAAAAAAAAATATATATATATATATAGAGAGAGAGAGAGAGAGAGAGAGAGATTTAAATAATAGTGTATGCTAACAGAGTAGTCAGTATTTGTATAAAATAAAAACATACATTGGAAAAACATACAGGTAAAACAATAGGTGTTAAATTCATATATATTGGTAGTAAGAGGCACTGATAATTTATGTTATAAACTTTATCATTTATACTAATTGCTGGTTCTAGTTATTAGCTATTGTTAGGCCATGAGCATTCTTATTTATCCTTATCTAAATGATTATCTGATATAGTTCTAAGCAGGGCAGAGAAGTACTCATTTTTCAGAAGCTAGGTCTTTCTCTCAATTTCACCAACTCCAACATAAACTTCTCTAGTCATATTATTAGTAGCATTTCTGGAATCTGCTAGCCAGAATGCTATCTTTCCTTTTCCTTATAATAAAGTGGAATTTTAATTACAGTATTAATGAATATGTAAAAAAAATGTAATATCTGTGACAGCGTATCTATATATCCTGAGGTAAGGATCAAAGGCATCAGTCCTCTTGAGACCTCCAGCAAGACTCTACATAAGGAAGTTACAATGGTACCTCAAAGGGATTTGGCATCAACATGATTAAGCTGCTGAGAAGATTATCTCCTTACTGCCTTGTACAAGCAAGAACTATAATGGCCCAACATTTCCTGAAGAATCAGGGATACCTTTTATACAGCCAGCAAAGAACTTTGAACACATATGCTCTCTAGACAACTGAGGAAGCCCAGACATAAAAATATAGGGTTCAGTCTACCTGAGGCAACATGCTGTGCAAGAGGAGCATCAACACAAAGGAGATGCAGTGGATGGTGACAATGGGTCATCAAGCCTATTGGGAATAATGAGTGCTGCACCTGATAACAGACTAAACCAAGGCATTGTGGTGCATAAGTAAATGGCGGAAGAAGGACTCACTCAAATCCCCTTTGTAGGCTGGGAATGAAAGGGATAGACTCAGAGTCAGGCATGCAGTTAAGGGCTTTCTATATTTCACTGTGACAGAATCCCATAGCAGATCAACAGAACAGAAGCAGATCCCATGAATGGATGGAGGACATGGACGTATTTCTATACCTTATCCTCATATGGACTGTAACAGAAAGAGAATTGTTTGCTTCTCCAGGCAAAAGTCAGCTAAAGAAGTTCTGCTCCTGAGCACCATGCTTAACAAATTTGGCAGTTGATGCCTTCCCCTTTAATAGACCAGGTCTGTTTCTGAATGCTTTCCCTCTGTTATCCTTAATCACCAGAGTGATTCAGCAAGTGAAATGCTATAGCTGGTCTGTATAGTACTCCTTTGAATGAGGCAATTTACGTTCTCCCTCCAAAAAGAGATGACAAAGGACAAACCATATATTCTGCCTCAATGTGTAAACCTGATAAGACACCTGAAATGCCATTGATGCACCCTGACCTTTGAACACTCAAAATGATGGCATGGATGATCTGACCATGGTACTCTTTTTTTTTTTTTTTTTCCCCCAGAGAATGTGCTTAATACCATGAAGGAAGCTAGAAATCCTGATACATGGCAGTCTTCTTTAGGTACATGGAAAAGACTGTCTATGTGGTGCCCAAGGCAGAATCAATGTCCCTGATTCTGTAGTGGCTGCCAGATTTGTATATGACATGGCTGGCTTGTGCCTCATTGAAGGTTCATTTATCAGTCATTTCAGCCAATATATCTAGAGAGTTCCCCTTGACCTTTTTAATTCAAGTTCTGCAGATTCATTGGAGGATGTTGCATCTGAGACCACCTAAAAAGATTGATATTCCTCCATGGGATTTGAATTTTATCATAGAGAAAGTTTTTGAGGGAGGTGCAATCTTATGAAACACCTCAAACAATGCATTAATGTTATATTTTACAGTCACAATTTTTGAGGTGCTTCTCTTAAGGTGTCTCCTGACATAATACCCATCAGGCCGACAAAATTAAAATGTTTCCTTCTCATGATGAGGTGTTTTGTACTTAAACCATATGTAATATACAGCAATTGTAATTGTCCGTTATGTTCTACATTCGGACCTTCCTTCCCAGTTTACTCATCTGTTGCATGGCTTTGATCCTTTCTTCTTCATAGACATCTGCAGATCTTCCTCCCAATTTACTTAACTCCTTCCTTTAAATATACTGCATACTCTGATATGTTTTCATGGCAGGCATGCTTACATAAATACAAATATTTCATGTTTGGGCTTTAATGCCCTTCCAGCCTGCCAATATTCCAAAACACTTGTTCTCATAATAAGTGTCCAAGCTGTTCTTAAAAATACCTAAACTAGTACTTGCTTTAATTTAATTTGGTAGTTTATTCCATTCATCTGCTGCTCTGTCACAGAATCAATTCACTTCTCATTCCTATAGAATCATTTACATAGTTTGTCTGATGATTGTCTACTGCATGCTATATACCCGAGTAAGGTCTCCTGTTAAATATCAATATGTGGCACTGTACAAGTTAAGATATTTTAGTCTTTCATATTAAGTTACATTTTCACATCCATGGATGCCATTGGTATATTTCTGCTTTACTCTTTCCAGTTTACCCATGCTTGTTTTCTTATAAGGCTTCCATATTGTTATTCCATACTCAAGTTTGGGTCTAATGTAATTAACAAACAATGACGTCATCATTTCTGATTTCCTAGACTTTATAAACTTTTGTATACACCCTATACTTCTATAACTATCATAAACCAATTGGTTGATATGAATAGAAAAACTCAACTCTGGATTCACCCCTATAAACAGGCCTTTAAATGAATCTACATTTTCAATCATTGTGGGCTGTATTAAATATTCACCTTAAAGTTTATGTCTCCCAAATCTCATATGCTTAGTTATTGATGTATTTGTCAACATATTTTCCTGTGCCCAAATGGTGAATTTAGCCAAGTTATTTTGCAGACATGCCCCATCTGTAACCCATGTAATCAACTTACCTAATTTTAAGTAACCTGCATATAGACTGTAGAACACCTCAGATGAAAAAAAGATAGATCTGAAAGATACAGTCTAAACAAGTGTGAGCCTAGGACAGGGCCCTGTGGGACACTCTGACTGTAACCCAGAATTTCACCTGTCCAGCTGTTGTATGATACTTACCATGTCCTATTTATAAACTTGCATATATCCATCTTATCAAAAGCACATCAATATCTAGTTATTCTAATTTATTGATCAGTGTTTTGTATGTCACCCTGTCAAATGCTGAAGTTAAATCTATATAAATTATTTCACAGCACAATTTTTCATTCATAATTGTTATTATATTGTTATAGAACATCATATTACAGGTGGTAATAGATTTATTTTCAAATTGAATATTACCTTTTCCATTATTTTTCCACAATATGAAAGTAGACTTAAGGGTCTGTTTGTCCTACTCCCCTTTTGCTTAAAGACAGGTTTAATAATTGCATGTCTGCAATCTTGTGGAATCTCCCCATATTTATTTACCTTGTAAATAATGAATATGATTGTACTGTAAGTTCTTGCTGAAATACTCTCAGTTAATCATTACTAATTTTGGCTGTGTTTGGATCCAGTTTTTATAGTTCTTTTTCAGTATAACCTAATGTGATTTCAGTATCTGATGTTACTTGGATGCCACTGTGACAACTTATCACCCCCTTTGTGGAGCCAGAGTGTCTTGCATACAAATTTTTAAATATATCTATAATCTGTTGTGTCTGAGAATAAATTTTAGAATCTACACACAGTTTATCAGTCTGTATGTCTTTACTCCTTCCTTATATATCTATAAAATGGTTTCCTGTTATATTCAATGTCTTTAAATAAATTTACTTCAATTTTTTTCTTGATCTTGGCTCACACTATGCTAAATTTGTTTGTACAGCTTATTTCAGTTTTCAAATTTCTAGCTCAACCTATTTTCCTTTTCCTATATTTTGTGTCTCTTACCTTAATCGAGTATGTTGTTCTTATGGAAATATGTCCTCCTGACATTATATGCCTAGATCCTGATGTTAAACATTTTTTTTTTGCATTCTAACAATTTCTCTTTCAAAACATTCCATATTCCTTCTGCAGTTTTTCCACTGAATGCATCCAATTATTTTTATATATCATCTGTTACTAACCTTCTTTGCATTGGTTTAGATTTCAGTTTGGCAAAATTATCTTGCAGCAAATTAACCTTAATAACCCCATGATCACTGCATATCAACAGTACTAAAACTTGAAGTGAGGTAACAGTAATTTCTTTGGGAACACAAACAATGTGTTGTATGTTCCATTCCTTGGTAGTTTTGTTTTTCACAGTCTTAAGCAATTTTTGTTCCTGAACATACTTTGTGAATAATTTCCTTACTGATTTTATTGAATCAATATTATTCCAGTTTGTTCCTGGTAAACTTACGTCCGTAGACACTATTATTCTTCCCTCCTGTGTTTCGTGCAAAAAATGTATGAATTTCCTCTAGGTCATCAGCACTTGACGTTGGTAGTCTATACACTCCAACAGTTGTTACATGTTACAGGATTGTCTTTACTGTCACAGTTACACAATCTATAGTATTGGTGTTATTATTGAACATGTAATAATCACAGCTATCTTAACCATTTTTAATCCCTATCATAACACCTCTGCCGGATGTTTTGTTAGAATGTCTGTTACAGTAAAAACATTTATACCCTGACAGAACTGCTTTCTAGTCATTGTTCTTTAACCATGTTTCACAAACAATAACGTCATCAGTCTTGTGAGAATGTAACAAATTTTCCAATAAAAAAAAATTATAATTAATGTTCCTAGCATTAACAGCCATCAAAGATCTTTCAAATGTTGCTATATGTGAACAGTTAAATTTTCAAATTGGCAAAAATCTTGTCTTGTGTTTGTTAAGTATTGCAAAATATCTGCTGCAAAACTTTTCTTCCCTGATCTTAACAACTGCACGCCATCCTGCCTGAACATGTGTGCCCAAAATTAGAATCAGATGTTCTACACATTTCCATTTTTTTTAAATGGGACATTTTTTCATGTGGGTATTTACCCAAAAATCTTTTCATTCTCAGTGACATGACTCTCCTTTCTATATGTGATTTGTGAAAAATACATCCTATCACCTGTACAAGCTATGCTGTCTAACAGGGCTGCACGTTTCCTACTAACAGTCAAACAATCTTTGTGGATGAGATCATTTGTACGGTCATGAATAAAAATAGATCAAAACAGTGTAAGAAACTTCTCTGTGTGGAAGATTTTCAGTCCATATATTTCTAGTTAATCACTGTATATTAATCAGATCAGACAATAGTAGTAGAAGTAGCGAACGTAAACTCGTCTTAAGTCAAAACAAAACAAAAAGTAATAATAGAAAATATATAATTGTACAGCATTATTAAGTATTCGAAAGTAATCCAAGCAAGGCAGGCAGTCTGTTTCCAGTCGAAAATCCTTTATACTTCCTTGCATTAAAGCATTCTAAGGCCTATCTCACATCCTCTATTTTTGCTCCTGCAAGCATAACATTATTTGATGTTCAGTAGTATCAGTTCATCTAATAATTGAATTTCCAATTACAAGAATATCTTTTCTGACCAAATCTGAAGAATCTTCAACTTCTAATTCAGTAATATGTGCTCCATCAACAGTTAAAAAGGAATGATTTGTATCACCATTAGTCTTACTAATCAAACTGTTTTCATTGCTTAATACATTTGCAGGCATACAATTCTCATCCAGCTGGCTTTAGACATCCAGAGCTCGAGCCGTGTTGTCAACGTCTGTCTTTATCCTCTTTTTCTTACATTAATGTTTTTCAGTGTTTCCATATTCAATTCTGATTTCTTCCTTTCATCTGTAACTTGCCTCTTTTTTTCTACCTTCTGTTTTGGAAAAATGATGCGTTTTTTTTTGTTAACTGAAGTTTTTTTTTTATAGAAAAATGTTATTTCCTGTAATGTGTGTATTACATAAAGCAATATCCTTTTTAGTATGTATTGTCTTCACTTTACAGATATTTATCAGCTTATTTTTCTTCCTTATTATTTGCTGTGAACTTCTTCATGTCTTTCTTTTTTTATTTCCTTCTATATGCACTGAATCCTCAAATTGTTAAATACTTATATCTAGAATTCGAAAGTTGTCAGTGGCATTATCTTATTTCACAGGCAGAGTGATCTTTACAGTCAATAGACACCTCTTTTCCTGAATGTGCTCTGTTTGCTCTTTGCCTAACATTATTCCCCTCATCAGTCCAGTCACTTATATTTGTTAACAACAGCTCTCCATGCCTTGCCAATTGCACAATTGAAATTGTTCTCATTAAATCTAGATTTACTAGTAATAATGGTTAGCAAATTATCCAACTTATGACAGGAGGCTCACATATCACTAGTGTTATCAGGTTTTACCTTTAAATATACATGGAATGTATTACACTGAACAAGATATTTGTGCTTTAGCAAATCATTAATGACATACTCACTTAAGGAATCCATATTCAGCTGCAAATTAATAAAAAAAATTCTACAGGAAAAGAATAATCAAATCAGTTACCACAGAATTTAGAGAGAAGTTAAATAAACTTTTATGAGAAAAATCACACAAACAATATACAACTGTATATTAATTAAGTACAGTAAAGTTGTTACTCTGACCATACAAATGTTGAAAGTCATTCAAAAGCTGGAAATCAATTACATTGCACCTGAATGTGCACAGAAGTTTCTGCTCACTATTGCTTGCAGTCACATCTCTTATTAACAGTTTTGTTTGTGTCTTTCGGCTTTTCCCGATTAGGGGTCGCCACAGCGGAACTCCGGTCCGCTAATGATTGGCAGTTGATTTTTATGTACCGGCTTGCCAGGCCTGAAGCACAGCCTTCAACGAAGGTACGCCCATTCACGCACGTCTCCACGCAGAGCATCTCTTATTAACAGTAAACATCAATAAATCACAAATCGAGACAGGTTTGTTTAGATAAGCTCTGGATTGTCCTCTATGCAGTCTGTGTGGTTTTTCGATGACTAGCCCCCTAGGGATGGCTACAGTTTGCTTGTCTAAAACCTATCCTTTGAAATAACTACTTTGTCTTTCTGCTTTTCATGTTAGGGATCACCACAGTGGAACAACAGTCTGCAGAATGATTGCCACTGGCGTTTTTATGGGGGCAAGATGCCAGCCTGGCACCCAACCTTTCACAGAAGGCACACACTCACACCTAGGGCCAATTTAGGGTGTCCAATCCACCTGCAGCATGTCTTTTGGATGTGGGAGGAAACCGGAGCACCCAGAGGAAACCCACTTGACCACAAGGAGGACATGCAGACTCTGCGCAGAAGGCATCTCAGCCGAGAATCAAACCGGAGAACCTCTTACTCTGAGATAGCAACACTAACCACTGCACCACTGAGGCTGCCCCTATCCCTTTCAAAAAACTAATTGTAAAAATTAAAGGTAAAACAACAAAATATAAATCAAAGTAAATTTTCTTCTCTACAAGCTCTCTCTTCCTTTGTACAAACAGTGAAAAACAGTGGTAAAAATAAAATATAAATTCAAATAAAAACTCTTAACAAGCTACTGCGCAGTAAATCACAAACTAAAACAGGATTGTTTAGCTAAGTTTCTTTTCTGTGTATCATTATTATTTTTGCTATCACAGTACTAAGATGTAGCTTTCCTATCTATTCTACTACCTCAGGTTATATTTTGTCAGGCCTGTGTTTTATTTATTTGTTTGGTAACTTGGTAAATTCATTGCCTAGACCAGAACCTGTGGCATCCAAAAACTAAGTAAGTGGCAGCACATTGCATAAGAAATAGCCTATTAACAAGTAACTACATATAAATAATTAATTGATAGCTTGGTAGCTACACCTGTAATATGTAACAAGACAACAAAATGTTTTACAGATTTAAAATACAGCACTGCAGAATCAAAAACTATGTACTGTCTTTTAATTTTTTCCATACTGCTACGTAACATAAAATGTTATGATTTTCTGCAGTTAATATTGTATAGTATATAAGTAAGCACTGGCTAGCAGTCCTTGTGGGTCATTTTAAATGTAGCAAAGTTCCCTTTTGGTATTTGAATCAACATATCCCATTTGTTGTTATATTGGCTCTATACTTATATAATTATAACTATTGTACTTAATTGTAATGAAGTATAATTATTATACTTAATTATAATTAATTATTGTACTTTAAAAAATTGGCAAGGCTAATATCATTTGGATATAAGATATAGAAAGCATATGCACAGCATAGAAAATTATGTTCAGGTTTCCAATCATTACCAGGTTATGTTTGTGACATGAATTTGAAGAAATTCATTTTGAGGGTGAAGTTTGATAAGTGAATATTGACATCCATGTGAAGAACACACAGCAGCCTGCATTATAATTGGAAAGACCCAATCACAACTCTTTGAAGTAATCGAATCCTTGTTTCATACCTTGTTACTCACAGAAAAAAATGTGGCAGCACTGCATGTTTCACAGCTTTGAAAGCTGTAACATACTCACCACTGCCACACAGAGAGTGGCAAATATGGATGAATGATGTAAAGCAATTAAGTGCTTTATTCAGACTTTTTTGAAAAAGTCAAAATTAAGTGCTGATCAGCTTCCCTGTATGTTTCTGTTGTGGCTGTTGACTGCTGTTAATGATCTTGCACAGGAGAACTTATGATGTGATAGTGTTCAGTCTCGCCGTTTGTTCTTACACATGGGTTCGGAGCCGATCCTCGGCTCCGTGTCGGCCGCTTGCAAGCTCTGCATCGAGAGGAAGCTCGAGACAATCTAATACCCACAATCCCCCTCTGCCTTTACCTCAGATCTAGTTTGCCGCTGCTGCGTTCGCATCGCTGGGAGCTAGCTCGAGCATCTTGAGATAAGATATAACTTTATTTTTGTTATATTTTAAAGAAAAATTGGTTCTATTAGTAACTTTTGATATACTGAGTGTATGTGTATGTGAGTAGGTAGATTTTCTCGGTACCGTTAAGTTTATTAACTGGTTAGAGTTTTTCGGGGCCTACCAACCCTACTTAAATTTGACAACCAGACTTGACATTTGAATCGGATTTGACTTTTTTCCACCGGATTTGACTCTTATACTGGACTTGACTTTTATCTTTCCTGTAAAATGTCTGATAAAGTTAAATCAGGCTTTAAGCGTTGTCAGTGTGGCCAAAAAATGTCAGTTACTGACAACCATAGTTCCTGTGTCTACTGTCTTGGCCCTCTCCACTTACAAGAGGACTGTTCAATCTGTCACTCTTTTAGTGGGAGGGTCATGACAGATAGGCGCAGGAAACTCATGGACAGAGGATTATTAAAACCTTCCTTTCAGGAGGCTCTGGATGCTTCAAACCAGGCATCAAAATCCTCGAAGGAATCGAAGACGTCGGAGCCCAAGTCATCGGCTCCGAGCTCTTCGGGTAAAGTTAGATCACCGGTTCCACAGACTTCGGGGACGAGTGTTCAACTGGTGTCGGTTCCTGAGCCTCGAGTCTTGGAACCGGTGATGGAGCTCCCTCCATCGACTTTATTGAGGTCGGCTCCGTCTTCGGTTCCTTCGACCCGTTCTTCACGGTGACCACGGACGCTTCCCTGATAGGGTGGGGGGGCATCTTTCAGGGACAGACAGTCCAAGGCGAATGGACCAATTTGGAGTACAATCTGCACATCAATGTTCTAGAGTTGAGGGCAGTGTTTCTAGCGTTGCAACACTTTGCTTCCCTTCTTCCTCTGGGAACTATTGCAGTTCAGACAGACAACATGTCGGTAGTCTGGTACATAAACAAGCAAGGGGGAACCAAGTCCTATCAGCTATGCAGAGAGGCCATGAGAATCTGGCAATGGGCGGAGTCCACGGGTCGCTTTCTAATAGCAACGCACATCCCGGGGTCATCCAACGTCATAGCCGACAGGCTGAGCAGAGCAATTCTGTTACCGCACGAGTGGTCCCTAAAACAGTCAGTTGTGAAAAAGATTTTTCGCACGTGGGGCCAGCCTTCCTGCGATCTGTTTGCGTCTCCAATGAACACCAAATGCAGGAGCTACTTTGCCCTATTACCCCCTCCAGGGGAAGTCCCCAGGGACGCACTGATTCACGATTGGCCCCCGGGTCTCCTGTACGCATTTCCTCCATTTCCCCTGATATCAAAGTTTCTCCAGAAAGCCAGGAACCTACACAGGACAATAATCCTCATTGCCCCATTCTGGCCTCGTCAAATTTGGTTTCCCTTCCTGAAGACACACTGCATTCGGGGACCCTGGATCCTGGACCCAGAGCCAGATCTATTGACTCACTTGTCAGGGGCTCCCCATCCCGCTCTTGTCCCTCCATCTAGCAGCTTGGCTGCTCCAATTCTAACTTAGCCAGGTCTGATCTTCTTTTGCCTGCAGTTCAGAATATATTAGTGGCTTCTCATAAAGCTTCCACTACTAAAACATATTCTAGTAAATGGAAGCGATTTGTATTCTGGGCGAATACACAGCAATTGGATCCTTTTATAGCTCCTTTGAATAAAATATTAGAGTTTTTAACAGACTTGTTCCATCAGGGTGCTTCTCCTGCCACATTAAGAGTCCAGTTGGCTGCCATTTCTAATTTCCATGTGGAAGAATGTGGGGCTCCTGTTATGGCCCACAGACTTTGTAAAGCCTTTTTAAAAGGGGCCTTTCATATTAGACCACCAATTAGATCTCCTACGTCACCTTGGAGTCTAAATTTGTTGTTATCTAAATTAATGTTGCCCCCCTTTGAACCAGCCTCCTCTTGCCCATTGAAATTTTTGTCTTGGAAGACTCTCTTTTTGGTAGCCATTACATCCGCTAGGCGAATATCTGAACTTCAAGCTCTCTCCATTAAGCACCCATATTTGATCTTTCACTCTGACAGAGTTTCTCTTCGAACTAATTCATCCTTCCTTCCTAAAGTTTGTTCTATTAATAATATTAATCAGTCCATTGAATTACCCACCTTCTTCAAGAATCACTCCAACAAAATGGAGTATATGTTGCACAAATTAGATGTTCACAGACAGCTAAGGTTTTACTTGGATAGAACAAAAGATCACAGAAAAACTGATCAGCTTTTAGTAGCCTTTGCTGATAATAGGAAAGGAGTAGCGGTTACCAAAAGAACTCTTTCTAAGTAGTTAACGGATTGTATCATCTATGTCTATGATTCTTCAAATCAAACTCTTTTGCACAAACCCAAAGGACATTCCACAAGGTCAGTGTCTACATCCCTGGCTCATGCAGCCCGCCTACCACTAGACGCTATTTGTGCGGCTGCTACCTGGTCTAAGCCACATACATTCATTTCTCATTATAAGGTAGACAAGGTTTCTAGGGACAGGGCAACCTTTGGTTCCACTGTGCTCAAGAACGTCCTTCCGTGAGTTCCTCAGGAACAAGGAGCTAGGGACGCTACCCATGTGTAAGAACAAACGGCGAGATTGAACACTATCACATATAGAAGTTATGTCCTTACCATAACATTCCATGTGGAGTGTTCTCCTCGCCTTTGTTCTTACATTCCCACCCTCCCGCCCTTAGGAAGAACGTTCAGTTTTGGTGCCTGGCCTGGGGCATTCTGCTTCTGCTTTGCAGTTGTTGTGTATATAGTTGACATGTATATATATGTGCATGTGTCTATATATATATATATATATATATATATATATATATATATATATATATATATATAGACTCTTAGTTCTGTGCATATGTGAAGTAAGCATGAGTGTGCTCTCTCTAGAGACTGGTTTGCTTGCAAACTAGATCTGAGGTAAAGGCAGAGGGGGATTGTGGGTATTAGATTGTCTCGAGCTTCCTCTCGATGCAGAGCTTGCAAGCGGCCGACACGGAGCCGAGGATCGGCTCCGAACTCATGTGTAAGAACAAAGGCGAGATGAACACTCCACATGGAACGTTATGGTAAGGACATAACTTCTATTTGTAAACTTTCTGATGTCAGAAAGCTGCTAGGCAGGCCCATTTTCCCCTGATTTTAGAACATAATCACGGCTGTCCATGTACTACATTCCTAGTTGTACTACAGATTAACAGAATATGTAACAACATTTAAATGTATTTATGAAGGCCAAGATACTTAACAAATACAGATGCAAGTGGACATCAGTTAAAGTGAAATAACACAGGCAAGGAAATATATTAAAGTGCAGTCTAAGAAATGTGTCACAAAGGACCAAACACATTGAGACTTTGTAATGTTATATAAGAAGAGCAAAAAGACCAGGCATTGGGAGCCTTTGAGATATGCAATAAAATTTACATTATGCCTGGCTACAAAAGCACATGCACGTTCAGGACCAGAATGCACTGGTATCAATTATTCATTTAATGTCAAGCAATAGTAAATTCAGTAATATACCTGGTATGATAGAAAACACTTTATTAGCTGCATCACTTATTAACTATTTCATTTTAAAGTTAAGGGGGTGTCTTCTTTGGAAGACACGAAGTACAAATTCTGTAATAACTTTTGCATGTGAACCAGTAACGGTCAGTTATCAGCAAATAATTTACCTATGACTGAATATTGCTGCTCTTTCATCTGTGGGTAGGTAACCTGCTTTGGGTTACAAAGCACAGTGGTGGTCTTACCTACTAGAGAGAGATGACAGTCTACATATTTGGTTCACTTTTTTTTTTTTTTTTTTTTTTTTTGCAATTTGTTAAGGTTAACAAGAATAACTCACATTCTTGTCGTTTGGGTGATTACATTCCAGTCAGTGGATTAGTGTGCTTCATATAAAAGTATGCCATATTTGGCAACCTCATTGTACACTAAGTTACATTTTCAGAATGTTTGGTTAGAATGTTAAAATGCAATATCTGGTATGGCTTTTGGCTGTGGGATGGTTACTGTATTTTTCAAACTGGGAAAGGGGGAAGATAGTCATCAAATTGAGAGAAACAGTAAGGATGAATGTCAGGTAGTTTGCAATAAATGAAGATCCCATCCTAAGTAAGATGGGGAGCAAAAGCTCTTATAAAGAACTTTAATGTTTAAGGCAAGAAAATTGCATTTTAATTAATTATTTGTGAAGTCACTGAACTGCAACAGTAGTTGTAAAACTGAGTTATGTGAGACTGACAAAATGATATTAATGTTACAAGGAATGGGAGACTCTAGAGTTCACAAATGTACAGTTAAGACAAAGACAGTGATTAATAGATTGAGATATTACCTGCAAGTTGTTTTTTAATGGGAGTTGAACTGATGGGAAGACATATGACAATGAAAGGACCTTTACAGAGTTGACATTTATCCAAAATAGCTTTTAGGATCCTCAAAATAATATTTGCTGTCTAGAGAAGTGTTCACATTTGGTTATACTTATGTGAATTTTTGCATATATGTCTTTTTTTTTTTCAAAATGGGAGGGGTATTATTTATTCTGACTCTGGTTTGGCAAGAAAGAATCCGTCCTTTTTGCATATTTGACCCAATAATTCCTTCTGTGGTTGAGAGCCTTCTCACCCATCAGTTCCTCCTTGCAATACCAATTTAGTGTTATGAGAAATGTCATCTTTTAGTGCAATGAGTATTTTATATTTTGTTTTAGGCAGAACAACGGCTCAGCAGGTAACATACTAACCCATGAACCTGGGAAATCAGACGTCTGTGGGTTCAATTCTGACACTCAAGTGCAGCATGGTGGGGGTGCTGAGTGTTCAGAATAGATGTAAAAATGAAATTCCATCTGTCTGAGTTGGAGCTACCTCTAGTAAGTATATAACATCCCATGTATCTATTGAAAAGAGTAGGGGCACTGTATGACCATTTTCTTCCATTGCATTATATTACATTTCTTTTTTAAACACTTTCTATGTTTATCATTGTTACATACATTATAATTAATACTGGTTTTACTTTTCTTTAACGCCTTCCCCACTTCTTTTACCATAACCATCTTTATGTTCTGCTCAGTACTTTCTCTTTTTTCTACTGTATTGTACAGTTCATCACATCTGCATCTCTGGATGTGCAATAATGTTATAAACATCATTTTATCTAACTTATGAATGATTATCTTGTTTTTAATTTGGTTCCTCGTATACAATATCATATGCATGGTAATATCAAAGTATTCATATTTAAATAAATTCTTACATAAATCTTAAGAACCTTCTACCTTTTATTCCTTACAAATGCGTCCCGTTGTTTTCTCCCTTACATATATTGCATGGTCTTTTCACTTGTGTTATACTTTTCCTCTGCTTTCATGCGTAGCTTATATAACATTAATTTCCAGTAAAACTAAATCTACACTGTCCTTCATACTCTCAAATATTTTTGTTTTTCTCTTATAGCTTTTATTTGTTTGTTTAACTAATTCCATCCATGGTGCAGTATAGAAACAACATATATCTACTTCTGTTTTCCACAAATTCACTTTATATCTTCCTTAATTTCATGTTTGCCCCATCATTCATTTTTTTCATCATAATCATTTATTCCCATATTTGTATTTCTCATATAGCAACTACCTATTAATTCTTATTTATTATCTTTCATTCATAACATGTAAAACAAGTGTATTATTCCATATACACAACTGGGTAAATCGGACCTAGCCCCATCCTCTCTGCAGAGAGATTTAATTTCGATCCCATACCACTACAAATATGATTTGTATCAACTTTTTCCTAACACTGCTGGAAGCATGTATAACACAGCAACATTTGCTAATTGTCCATAAATGTGCACATTTTCTTTTATCATGTATGACAATTGATATGCCTTCCACCAAACAGCACGTTTCTTTCTTTCCCGTAAGGCATACTTCTGCTGCTGCAAACTTGCACCTTATTTTCCATTTGTTATTCCTTGTATACTTATCTCATTTACCCCCTTTTTTCTTTATTCAGTGTCAGTCCCACTTTTTAAACGTATTTTCTACATCCACCATCACCATCACTAATGTAATCGAGTTCCTGTTCTTCAGCCTTATTACCAAATCAGCCGATTGTGGACATAAACAGAGGAACATTAATGCCTTCTTTACTCTTCCTCATTGAATTCTACAACATATCTTCACAGTTTCCTATCACTGCATTCATTACTAATGCAGATAGTTTCCCACTTATAAGTCAGCCTTAAGTCATCCCTTTTCTATTTTCATCTTCTTTCCCACCCATCCATTAATCATTACTCTTATCCATGTTTTTGTATAGTAATTTGTTTTACCAGTCTTGGATCTGGTTCTACCCTGCTCCGTTCACCCCCTCTACCTTTACATGTATAGCCATACAGTCACACCCATTCCACATTCCCTCCAATTCCAATACATCCACCCTCCCCACACCCCTATCTCCCCATATCAACACATTTCCTCTTGGCATACCCAATTTCTAGGCCCCTTTACCCTTTCAATTTTTAAAGCTACACACCTCTCTCTTCCTAACATAACTACACCTCCCTTATTATAATTATCCATTCTCACTATAAACTTCAAACTACCATGCGTAACCCCTCTCTTACACCACTCTCCTTAACTCTTCTAACCCTCCTCTGTCTTCTTTTCCAGCTCACCTAGCTCCCCATATTTTACTTACTCCCCTCCCTACCACATCACCTCCTCTCTCCACAAACAAGAACCCCTCTACTCTGCCTACATCTCCTCTACCTATACCACATCAACAACCCCTCCCACAAAATAGACTTAGTGACCTCTAAAACTACTTCCTCCCCCAACTGCATCTCCTCCTACTTCTCCCATACCCCCCACCCAACTTTTTCCCCTACCCTCCACCCCAACTCCAAAAATCATCTCTTACTTCTATCCCTCATACTTAAGCAAATCTCTATCCTACTCTCAGGTGATATATACCCCAGCCCTGGACTCCAACCCATCTAAATTCCAACTCCCCCCCCCCATCCCCACTATCCTCGCCTTGTAAATATCTCCTATTTCCCTCTATTAATGCCCAAAGCCTCTGTAACAAGATGTCTAACTTCCATGCCTGGCTCTAGCACTACCACTACCCTGATATCCTAACCATCTCTGAAATTTGTCTGAAGCCCCACCTAAAACACACTGAAATCACCCCTTCCAACTATAAAAGCATCAGAAATGACAGAACTCATAAAAAAGTAGGTGGAGTTGCCTTGCTTTTCTCCTCTTCCTTCACAGTCACTCCCTACACCAAATCCATACCTCAGTTTTCTACAGCTGAACTAACCTTGGCCCTCCTAAAGATTAATAGTAATAAAAACTTCCTGATAGTTGCCCTCTACATCCCACCAAGAGACAATATCTCAATATTTGAAAATATCCTTTTTTGGCTTTCATCCAATATTTCCATTGAAACAATTATTCTAGGAGATGTTAACATCAACTGTGAATTCATCCGCTCAGTCTCTTTACCCATAATATAAAGCTATATGATTTTTCCCAATTGGTCAACTCTCCCACCCATCCCAACAAAGATATCTCCTCAGGCTCTATCCTTGACTGGATACTAGTTTCCCATCCTAACAATATCACTGATAACGGAACTCTCCCCGACTCACTTAGTGATCATTTACCAGCATTCGCACTCCACTCTCCCTCCACTCTACACCTTCAGCATAACTATATCTCCACCCATACCTGTGCCTTCACTAACTTCAATCCTCTCACCTTCTCCAACACCCTAAGACAAGTAAACTGGAACCCCCTGAAAACCCTTCCTCTGGATGACTTTGTTGCATATTTTAACTCCTCCTTCAATAATATACTCAATAGCTTTTCCCCTCCTAGAACTAAAAAAGTAAAATCCAAAACAGCCCCATGGCTTTCTAACGATACCATTAAGCTCATGCACACCCAAGATAAACTATGGAAATGGCACCAGAAATCTGAAACACCAGTCTCTCTCACTGAATTCAAACAACTCAGAACTTTAGTTAAAAATCAAATTACCTCCGATCAAAAAATGTATTAGTCTCACCTCCAAAACAATCATAAAACCAACCTCAAAAGATTTTGGAGGAGTATCTCCAATCTACTAAGCCCTAGTACAAAAGAAAATCCTTGCCCTGATCCCCAATGCACCTGACCAACTCAAAGCCTCCAACTTTAACTCTTTCTTCATAAACTCAGTAACCAAACTAACCAAATCCTTCCCCAAAAACCCATTTCCTCCACCCTCGTCTTCCCCCTCACAATCCCCCCCCCTACACCACAAATACTGTTCATCCCCTCCTTTCTCTCTTAAATCTAGCCCAATCACCACTATAAAAAACTTCTTTACAAACTAAAACTCTGTTCTAATGCCCCTGATAACTTACCTTCTCACTACCTCAAACTAGCTGCTGGTGGCATTTCTCTTTCTATCAGCATATTAATTAACCGGTCCATCCAAGAATCATATATGCCCCTCCTCTGGAAAAAGGCCTTTATCATTCCACTACACAAAAGAGGTAATAACACTGACATCTCCAACTTCTACCCCACAGCCATACTCTCCCCAATCTCTAAAATACTTGAAAAATACGTTCACCTTCAACTATTACCTCACCTTCTTGACAACCATCTTCTAATCCCAACACAACATGGTTTCAGACCAGGCCACAGCACCAACACTGCCCTCCTTTCATTCCTTCACAATATTAACCAGGCATGTAATTCTGGTAACATGGTATCCTCCCTTTTCTTAGACTTATCCAAGGCCTTTGATACCATCTTGCACTCTTTACTACTAGAAAAGCTCTCTAACCTCTATCTCTCTTCTTCAACCATCAGCTGGTTCTCAAGATACCTCTGAAATAGGCAACAGGCTGTTAAATGGAGGAAGTCTACCTCCTCCTATTTAGACACCCGTACAAGTGTTCCTCAAGGCTCAATACTTTTTAACATCTTTATAAACAATTTCTGTCTTTGTATTCCCAATACTAAACTCATCCAATATGCTGATGACTCAACTATCACCTGCTCTGGTCCATCTCTCCCTGCAAGCTACTCAGGCAGCCTTTTCTAGCAAAAAAAGCTTGGATGCTTAGCAGTCATCTTACTCTTAAGCCATCCAAATCCAAAATTATAATATTCACCCATACAAAAACACCAAAATAGATAAAAACTCCTTCATAACAAGTTATAATATGACTCCATTTGAAGTAGTCTCCCATACCAAGCTTCTCAGAGTCATTACTGATGAACAACTTAAGTCTGATATACACCTTCAAACTAGCATTAAAAAAAATCTCACCAGAAGCTTGGTGTGCTTTACTGCCACAGTCACTTTCTGACCTCCTCCTCTAAGCTTACTCTCTCCACAACCTTTCTCCGCCCCTCTCTTATGTATGGTGCTCTCATCCTTACCAATTTCCATGCCTCCCTCAAAGCTAAACTGGCATCCTGCTACAATAAAATTGCAGAGTTTGCCACAGGTGCCAAATCATCTTCACATCACTGCAAATCTCTACTCTCTTTAAACTGGCTAGAGCTTTCCCGCTATCCCTCCTATATTCAAATCTCTACCACCCACAACCTCATTATCAAACCCTCACACTGCCCTTTTCTAGCATCTACCTTCACTATGCATCTTCCTGACTGATCCCTCAGATCTAACTATCAAAACCTTCTCAATGTATACAAACCATTACGTACTCCTGGCCATCTCCTATTATCTTACTCCCTTGCATGGAAATGGAACTCCCTTCCTCCCCACATTCAAACTACAAAATCCCCCTCTACCTTCAAAAGCCTGCTTCACTCTTACCTCTCTACAAAATGGGAGTGGTCCTGCTCCCACCCCTCCTAATCTACACACCACACCATTCACTTCCCACTCTACCTTCCACTTCCACCTTCCACTTTTCCACTCCACCTTCCACTTTCCACTCCACTTTCATCTTGTATTCCTTCTCCTACTCTCCTCCACACTGTAACTCACCCTCCCATTTCTCCCAACTCTTTTATCTCCAACTATTCTTTCCCAATTACTTTACAACCCCTTTCTCACTTTCTCCCAACTCTTATATCTCCTACTATTTCCTTTTCTGATGACTTTAACAGCCTACATAAAGCATTTATTGCTATCCCAAACTAAATTGTTGTATCACCTCCAGTGTTTTTACAGTCATAACACTCTGTAAATTTTATAAGCAACTTTATAAGCAATTGTACATTGTATTGATTCTTTAAACATTGATGTGAGAGTGTTCAATCTCGCCGTTTGTTCTTACACATGGGTGTCGGCCGCTTAGCAAAGCTCTGCATCCAGAAGAAGCTCGAGACCAACCCATCTCCCACAATTCCCTCTGCATTTACCTCAGATCTAGTTTGCCACTGCAACTGATCACATCGTTTGAAGAGCTCTGAGCCAACTTCAGATAAGATAAAGCTTTTTTTCTGATAGAATTTTTTTCTAAAAATTCTTAAAATTGTTAGACTTGTTAGTGTGTGTGTGTGTGTATGGTCTCTGGTTCCCATCGACTAAATTATTAGTGTCTTAAAGCATTTATATTTAGTTAGGTTACCTAGGGCCTACCCCACTTGCTAAATCACGGATTCGACTGCTAAATTTACCTAATATTACTTCTAATCACTTTAATATCATCGCTTCTCGGCCTTTGGCTAAGATTAAGTGTAGTGATTGTTCTTTTTTTCACTGTATATTGTGACAATTCTTCGACTCTGTTATGTCAGAAAAGGTTAAGTCAGGCTTTAAAAGATGTCAGTGCGGACAGAAGATGTCTGTCACTGACAACCATAGCTCCTGTGTCTACTGTCTTGGCCCTCTCCATCTTCAGGAGGACTGCTCCATATGTCATTCCTTTAGTGGAAGGGTCATGACAGATAGGCGCAGGAAGCTTATGGACAGAGGTCTTTTAAAGCCTGCCTTCCAAGAGGCTTTAGACAAGTCAGACCAGTCTTCTAAATCCTCGAAGGAGTCGAGGACTTCGGAGCCCAGGTCATTGGCTCCAAGTACCTCCTTTAAAGTTCGTTCACCGGTTCCTCAGACTTTGGGACCGAGTATCGAACTATTGTCTGACACCAAACCTCAGGTCTTGGAACCGGTGACAGAGCTTCCACCTCCGGCTCTTTTGAAGTCGGCACCGTCCTCGATTCCTTCGACGCGGTCTTCCAGACCTCTCTCCGACACCGATGTAGATCGTGTGGTGCAGAAGCTGATGGAGAACACGGCCCTGTCCAAACTCATTGCTGTCTCCTCTCAGTTGGTGTCGAGACTCGAAGGCCTTCCCTTGTCTCCATCCAATCCTCCTCCAAGACCTACTCAGCCCTCGGAGCTAGGGGACGCTGATCTGCTGATAGTGGAGCCCCTTGTGCCAGAACCATCTCTTTCTCGGTCGGCACCATTGACCTCGACTCAGTCGGAACCACTGCCAGACTCGCGGAGCCGACGATCTATCCTTGGTTCTGGGACCGAGAGTCGAACCGATGTTTCGGTGCCAACACTCCCTCTCGGCGCCTCGGCATGGATCACCTCGGCTCCGTCCTCGGGGTCGGTGCCCTTGGCTTCCGCGTCGGAGATACCTCCGCGTTCTTCGGAACCGGGGGATTCCTCGGCTCATGGTCCGGTGGCCTTCGACCTTATGAGGAAGGTTTTGTCTTCACAGACAACTACATCAGCAGAAGCAACGTCTCCCTCCCATAAAGGCCCGTTGTCCTCTTCTGCACCTACGGCTACTCAAAAGCGTCGAGCACCAGTGTCTCAGCCGCTCCCAGAGGGAGCTCGCTCTTCCTCGGAGGCTTCATCGGATGCCCCCCCCGATAATGTCCCGAGGAAAAGATTGTGCAACAGGAGGCACTTGGATTCTCCACAAGAGTCCTTAACATCAGACACTGACTTAGATGAGTCAGAAGGGTCCCCAAAATCACCCTTGGAGGATATCTCCTTCTCTGACATCCTGGAGATCCTAAAACAGAGAGGTGATTGGCAAGCCCTACCCCCTTCTGAGGATGAGTCAGTCATGCTGAAGGCATTCGGTGCTCGCCCTTCTTCCTCCTGGGTCACTCCGCCCTTCGACGAGTTAATGGATTTAATTGCTCGAAGGGCATGGGAGACACCTGACACAGTGGAGCCAGTTCCCAGAAAGCCTAATAAATATATTATGGCCCCTCAGGATAAGGCATACCTCACAAAGGGAGTTCCAGTGGACGCTATGGTGGTGGCAGCTGCCACGAAAAAGGAGATGTCCGAATCTTCCTCGTCTGTCCATCCTCCTAACAGAGATTCTAGGACCATGGACAGATATGGGAAGCGCATTTTCAGTTCAGCGACTTTTTCCATGCGATCGCTGAACTATTTGACACATTTCACGCGTTTACAGAGGGATCTAGTCAAAGTGTTGGGAGATACCCTCCAGGGTACTATAGATGCTGCTGTCTCGGATAAGGTTACAGCACAGCTCAATACCCTTACATCTATTGTAAACTCGTCCATGAGGCTCATCTCGTATGCAGCCGAAGGGTCAAGTAGGGCTGCGGCTTCAGCGATTGCTCTTCGTAGACAATCCTGGATGCGCCTATGCTCCTTTGCGGAAGCCTTCAAGTCTTCCTTTACTAACGCCCCCTTTGATGGTGCCACTCTCTTTGGCCCCAAAGTAAAGGAGACCCTGACCTGGTGTGAGCAAGAGGGAAAGACTCTGTATGCTATCGGAGTCCATTTTTCCACCCCATCCAGACCGTACCCCAAAGGGCAACGAGGTGGGAAAATGTGGTTTTGTAAACCCCAGGGTTCTTTCCCAAGTGCACAGGGTGATGCCCCCTCCAGAGGCAGAGGGGGGTCATAAGTGGAAGACGTCACCCTGGCAGCAGAGGGGGTCCGCAGAACCAAGGCGACAGGGATACTATCCCTGGAAAGCCTTTCCAGCACTCCTGAGAGGAGGCCCGACTGTCCTACTCTGGAGGCAGTCGGGGGTCGCTTAGCTTTATACCCTCAGGCCTTTTCTACTTCCCCCATTACCACAGAAAAGATTCCCAGATGTACCACCCCATCTGCGAGAACCTGCAGCTATAGAAATTTCAAAGCTGCTAGAAAAAAGAGTCATCCAACCAGTCCCGGCGGACCAAAGAGGATCCGGAACTTACTCAAGGTTCTTTTTAGTTCCAAAAAAGACAGGGGACTGGAGGCCAATTCTGGACCTAAGCAATCTCAATACCTATGTGAAGAAAGAAAAGTTCTGGATGGTCACGCTTCAATCGATCCTTCCGTTCTTACAGAAGGACGACTGGATGTGCTCAATAGATCTCAAGGATGCATACTACCACATCAAAATGGCCAGAGCGTCCAGAGATATTCTGCGCTTCCGGCTGGGAGCCAGCCACTTTCAGTTTCAAGCCCTGCCCTTTGGTCTAACCTCAGCCCCCAGGGTTTTCACCAAATGCATGGCAGTGGTAGCTTCTCACTTGAGACGCCTAGGATTCCGGGAGTTTCCGTATCTGGACGACTGGCTCCTTACTGCCACCACCAAGCGTCGACTGATACAAGCCAGGGACTACACACTCAGCCTTTGTGTTCAGCTAGGGATTTCGATAAATTTCAAAAAATCTGCCTTACAGCCATCACAGCATATTTCATTTATAGGGGCAGATTTGGATACCCGTTCCTTGCTTCTAAGACTCCCCTCCGCAAGAATAGCTTCCCTACAAAAACACATATCTCTCCTTCTGTCGTCCAAGAAATCCCCAGCCAAGCTAGTTCTGAAAGTCTTGGGACTCATGTCAGCTTCCCTCATTGCAGTTCCCATGGGAAGACTACACATGAGAATTCTTCAATGGCTGCTATTCGCACAATGGTCGTTCCAACAGTTACCGCTGACACACGAAATTCACATTACAAACACCTGCAAAGCACACCTGTCTTGGTGGTTACAGAATCGCAATCTCATCGGTGGCCGACCATTTGTGTTACCCACACCAACAGCCACAGTGACCACGGATGCTTCCCTGATAGGGTGGGGGGGCATCTTTCAGGGACAGACAGTCCAAGGTGAATGGACCAATCTAGAGTACAACCTGCACATCAATGTCCTGGAGATGAGGGCAGTGTTTCTAGCGTTGCAACACTTCTCCTCCCTTCTTCCTCTAGGGACCATTGCAGTTCAAACGGACAACATGTCCATGGTTTGGTACATAAACAAACAAGGAGGAACCAAGTCTTACCAGTTGTGCAGAGAGGCCATGAGAATTTGGCAATGGGCAGAGTCCACGGGTCGCTTTCTGATAGCAATGCACATCCCGGGGTTATCCAACGTTATAGCAGACAGGTTGAGCAGAGCCATCCTGTTACCTCACGAGTGGTCCCTCAACCAGACAATAGCGGAAATGATATTCCGCAAGTGGGGCCAGCCTTGCTGCGATCTGTTTGTGTCTCCAATGAACACCAAATGCAGAAGCTACTTTTCCCTGTTACCCCCTCCAGGGGATGTCCCCAGGGACGCTCTGATTCACGATTGGCCCCCGGGTCTCCTATACGCTTTCCCCCTATACCTCTGATACCGAGATTTCTCCAGAAAGCCAAGGATTTAGAAAGGACTATAATTCTCATTGCCCCATTCTGGCCTCGTCAGATTTGGTTTCCCTTTCTTCAAGCACACCAAATACGGGAGCCCTGGATTCTGGACCCAGTGCCAGACCTACTGACTCATTCATCAGGAGCTCCCCATCCATCGCTCCTGTCCCTCAGATTAGCAGCTTGGCTGCTCCGCTTCCCCTCTTAGCCAGGTCTGATCTTCTCTCCCTGGCAGTTCAAGACATTCTAGTAGCCTCTCATAAGGCTTCCACTACAAAAATTTACACTAGTAAGTGGAAACGTTTTGTGTATTGGGCAACTGCACAGCACTTAGATCCCTTAGTAGCCCCACTAAACAAAGTTTTAGAGTTCCTATCCATGCTGTTTCACCAAGGAGCCTCTACTGCCACCTTAAGGGTTCAGTTGGCTGCTATTTCTAACTTTCATGTAGGAGATAATGGAGCACCTATTATGGCTCATAGGCTTTGTAAAGCCTTTTTGAAAGGATCCTTCCATCTTAGACCACCAGTCAGGTTTCCTACAGCTCCGTGGAATCTAAACCTCCTCTTATCCCAGCTGATGTTACCACCTTTTGAACCAGCTTCTTCCTGTCGCTTAAAGTTCTTGTCCTGGAAAACTCTTTTTCTAGTAGCTATCACTTCAGCCAGATGAGTGTCGGAACTTCAAGCTCTTTCCATTAAACAGCCATATTTAATATTTCACCCGGACAGGGTATCTTTACGCACCAACCCTTCTTTCCTCCCTAAGGTTTGTTCAGTTAACAACATTAATCAATCCATTGAGCTTCCCACATTTTTCAAAAATCATTCCAATAAGCTGGAGTATATGTTACACAAGTTGGATGTTCATAGACAACTCAGATTCTATCTAGATAGAATGAAAGATCATAGGAAAGCAGACCAGCTCTTTATAGCCTTTGCGGACAACAAAAAGGGCATGGCAGTGACGAAGTGTACTCTCTCCAAATGGCTAACTGATTGTATTACCTTCGTTTATGCTGCTTCTAGTCAGAGTTTGCCCACCAAACCAAAAGGACATTCTACTAGATCAGTTTCTACATCTTTGGCTCATGCGGCCCGCCTACCTTTGGACACTATTTGTGTGGCCGCCACTTGGTCTAAACCACATACATTCATCACTCATTATAAAGTGGATAGCATTTCCAGGGACAGAGCAACCTTTGGTTCCACTGTGCTCAGGAACGTTCTTCCGTGATTCTCTCAGGGTCACGGAGCTAGGGACGCTACCCATGTGTAAGAACAAACGGCGAGATTGAACACTCTCACATAAAGAAGTTATGTTCTTACCATAACGTTCCATGTGGAGTGTTCATCTCACCTTTGTTCTTACATTCCCACCCTCCCACCCTCAGGTCAGGAAGAACGTCCAGTTTAGATGTCTGGTCTGTTTATCTCCCGCTGCTGGTCTCTCTCTGTTGTGCTACCAGTTTGAGTTACGCTCCTTGTGTGTATGTATGTATTCTGGGATGTTTACATCATTGTTGCTGGATCTGGTGTTGTTTTGCAAACTAGATCTGAGGTAAAGGCAGAGGGAATTGTGGGAGATAGGTTGGTCTCGAGCTTCTTCTGGATGCAGAGCTTTGCTAAGCGGCCGACTCGGAGCCGAGGATCGGCTCCGACACCCATGTGTAAGAACAAAGGCGAGATGAACACTCCACATGGAATGTTATGGTAAGAACATAACTTCTTTTTTGTGTAATTGCTTTCTGTAGCTTTGTATATGTATTCACATGGAGCTTTTCACCCCGGGCCTCCATTGAAAAAGGGCTCAATCTGGCCCAGTGGACTATCCCGGTTAACAAACTGCAAATAAATAAATAAATAAAATGTCAACGTCTTAAACATTTTCTAATTCTATAACTATTAATAATTTGTCAAGTCTGAAAATAACCTATACTATGAAATGCCCTGGCCATATCACATGACAACTTCCTTCTCATTCCTGTTTCTCTATACTACCCACTATTTCTTTTATCTTTAACAACCTTCTCTTTTGCAGTTTTCCCCTGAACACTGTGTATGTGTGTGTGTGTATATATATATATATATATATATATATATATATATATATATATATATGTGTGTGTATATATATATATATATATATATATATATATATATATATATGTATATATATATATATATATATATACAGGTGACTTTGTAATAGCTTAAAATCTTTTTTGCAGATAGTTCATAAATATCTGATAATATGGATTTTCAAGAGTTGAGATTTCCAACAATTTTTATATTACACTTTTCACATTTCTTTGATATAGATTTAATAAATACACACATATGTCTTCCTCTTTTATTCCTCCATTAAGCCACTTAATTTATTACTTTAACAAATTAGTTCTTTTCTTTATAAATATTAATGTTGTCTGGAGGTGCTGTACTGTTTTCACATTCTGACTATATTACTTATTTTTTAGACTTTCTATTTATATTTTAAACTACTTTGTAACATTTGGTATTTTATTTTTCACTTGGTCCCTTCTGCATTCATCTTTATAAAACATGGCGTCACTGTCTTCACTACATCCTCTTATCTCTACCTAACTATTCCTTTGTCATACTCTACATGTAGTATTTTTCCAGCTCTTACTTAATTTCCTTCCCAGAAAATGTTGTTACATCCTTTTCTTCTCCTCTAGCTTTCAAGAAAAACCTTTAAACATAGGACATGTCTTTAAAATTTTCCAATTTTTTTAGGTTTCCCTTTCTTTGTTCATTTCTTCTACTTTTTCTTATTTTCTTCCTTTTTTTCTAAAGTTTCTTTATACGTGTAGCACTGCATAATCTCTCTTTTTTCTATCTTTTCTATACTTTTTTATATTTTTCTTTAAACATTACCCACCAGTAATTCCATGTATTATGAAAAGGTTTGAGTAATGTATGCATTTGAAAAATGCTCCCTTTCGTTTACAGTAATCCCACTCTTACTTACCTCTTTAAGTCTCGTAATTCCTTTCCTTAATGAATAATGTCTTCATTTTCTGCTATCACAGCCCATATAACTATGGGAACTATAAAAGAGGACTTTTCCTTCTCGTATTTCCTTCAATCTGTCAATCCCTCTGATATCAAGAAGTAATCAATTTCCAACTTTGTTCCCTCTTACAGATGTATGCTATCTATCCTTCTGTATACGCTTTTATATTTTGAGATTTTTACCTTTAAGCTTCTTAATTTTGCAGTTAAGACCACCAATACCATTATATTATTATTTGTCATCACATATTTTTTCATCTCTTCAAATAAACTCAATGCAAAGAGATGCATAATTGTACTCTTTTTGGAAATCAACCATCCCAGCTAATTACCATGTTCATAATATACCCCTAAGAGTTGACCCAGTGGTCAGGGATCTGGGTATGCACATACCCTTACCTTTGCCTACCAGGTGGCCACTGTGGTAAGGATATCCTTTTATGTTGTGCAATTCATAAGTTAGGACATGGTGTCTAGGTCCAAAGAGGTCATTATCCTACTGTATTCCACCCTTATCACACCAATCATAGAGTACAAATGCTCCCTTTGGTATGTTCCTGACCAGGCATATGTAGCAAATAGAGCAAACTCTGAGGTTCCTTACAAAAAGAATACAATATAAGAAAACTGCTTTATGCAGAGCACCTTAAAGCACTTTCACTACACTCAGTCTCCTATAGATTGCTTATGACTCTTCTTCATATTTGTAAGTCAAACAGTACGAGAAATACAAGGTCTGGGGACCTGAATTTTGGCTGTGACTTAAACAGAACATGCTGGAGAGACAGATATGTGCCCTGGAGACTGACCCTTCTATGAAACAGGCTTTCCATTCATGGGAAGCTGAGTTTGTCTGTTACCCAGTTTAAGTGCAACATAGACCAGTGGATGGGGAATAGGAAATTTACACTGGACCCCATCACCCATGTCCTATATGGATAGAAGTAGCTTATAAATGCCTGGCCCTCATTGACCAATTTGGATACAGGACATCATTATTCTTTCAGGAAGACTTGGCTAGGCTTAGAAAGACCCCACTGGGTCATTAGCCTGATAACAATCTATAAATGTATGAGTCTATGAATCAGGTGCCTTTCATATGGGATACCATCAACAGCCTCCTCATCACTTTACAGCACATAAAAGACAGATGGAGGGAGTACTTCATCAGCTTTTGAATGAATAAAATTGCCTCATACGCTGCATACAATGAAAAGAGGAAGAAAATCCCACCCTAGAAGAAGTAGGAACATATCTAGGAAAATAAACGCAGGGAAAGTAGCAGACTCAGATGAGGTCACAGCAGATATGATCAAAATGCTAGGTGGGTTACAGGAGAAATGAGTCCTCAGGGTACTCATAGTGGTATGGAGAGGAAAGCAAATCCCAGACGACTGGAGAATAAGCATTCTAGTGGGCAGTACAGAGGTATCAAACACCTGTCACATTGCATGAAAGTACAGCTGAGGATGACAGATAAACAGGTATATGGCTTCCTGTTAGATGGGAACATGGGAGTTGAGCAGTTTGGATTCAGATCAGGATACAGTAAAACTTACCCAATGTTTGCATTGAAACAGATAGTTGAGAAGAAACTAGAGATGAGGAAATAGTCCGACTTGGACATTTCTACACTAGGAGAAATCAGATGACAAGGTTCCAATAAAGATGATTTAGGCAGCCCTGTAATGGTTTGAAGAATGGCAAAGATAGTAGAATTGGTGCAGGCTATGTACAAGGACTCAATTACATAACTAGGAACAGTGTTTGGACTCACAGCTAGGTTCCCAGTTGGAGTGAGTGTGCATCAGGACTTAGCTCAGAGCCTACTGCTGTCCATACTGGTGATGGATTATATCAGCAAACAGGTCAGAGTAGACAGATAGGCTAAGGTGATGCATGCAGATGATGTGGCATTACAAGCAGACACTGAATAGGAACTTTGGCAAATGATACAAGAATAGAATGCAAAGCTGAAGGCCCATAGGATGAAACTTAGCACAAATAAGAAAAGTTGTTATAGCAGCAAAAAAGGAAAATCAGTACAAGATGAAATTTGAGATAGAAAGGAAAACAGTGGAACAGGATTACAGCTTTAAGTACTTGGGGATAGTAGTTGAGGAGGAAGGAAATCTGAATGTGAATTTATTTATTTTTATTTATTTATTTTACATTTGTTGACCGTTTTCAGTAGAGGCCCGGGGAGAAAAGCTCCAGTACAGGCAATAAACAATGATTTGGCACAATAAAGCATTAATATGAGTAAACAATACAAGGTAGAAAAAGAAAATTCAATTTCAACACAAAAGAAATACTAAAAATAGGAGATATACTTATAATATATACTACTGTATTAGACTTAATAAACAGAAACTATAACACTACTACTAATATATACTACTGTATTAGACTTATAGGTCACTTTCACCTTGATGCTCACCTCTCAACTGACCAGATTTTTGCCTCCTATTTCTAGTTTCTTCCTCATAAAATTTGTGGTTTTGTGACAAATCACTGAGGACTCAAGTCACTAAATAATGACATACATTTGTGGGTACTTTTCCGTTATCAGGGCAACAGCTGTAATAAGCATTTGGAATCAAAGCTTCTGTCCAAGTTGCGGTCAGTAGTGAAATAACCACATTTTTCCTTTAAGTATACAGGCTCAGGTTTCAACAGCCTTTACACCCCTACTTGTGTGATTCAAAGTGAAATCCCCTTAACCGTCACCAAAAATAATATTGCACATGCCTCCAGCACAGTGTCACCTTCTGTCATGTACATGCAGCTTTGTGCTTCTACAAAATGAACATAAACTGCATTGGCTCAAGCCAGTCCATGATAGTATTGTTAGGAAAATGTTTTATTTCCAGGCTCCGAGCTCTCATTATCAGGTTCTAAGATTTTTAAAATGTATTTAGCTAAAATCTGATTAAAATAGGCTTTCTTATTTTAGCATGCAGTGTCATATAGCAAATGACAAGGTAACAGTTTACAAACATTTCGGGTTCATCAGTGCCTCCTTGTTTATTTTATTTTATTTTATTTCACAAAGTGTTTATTTTACTTCCTTATCTGTCACGGCAATCCCAAGCACAACAAGTGCACTGCATACCCCATCGTGTCCAATCCATTGCAGAATTGATGTGTTACTTGCAGAGGTTTAGCTATGATCTCAAAGCCTGCACGTTAGAGCTGTTGCCCCGATAACGGAAAAGTACCCATTTGTGTTTCACAAATCCTGTTATTTTAGTAATGTTCAAAGATTTTAAGAGTAATATTTAAAATCTGACCCTATTTTTGGGCCTTTGTCCCCCCATTATTTTAGGCTTTGTCCAGATTTCTTGTGCTAAGAGATTGAGAGGTATGATGTTCATACTACCTAACTGTTTTGTTTTTGCTTATGTACATCAATAGTTCATTTCTTTTGCTGCTCAGTACTGTGCCTAATCCTTTGTCATCCTGTGCATCTCCAGAATCCTCCTAACTAGATACTTGAGTAGAATTTCCATCCATATTACAGAATAAATACACTCGCCTGTCTTCTAAAAACACCTCTATTGCTTCCCAATAGTATAACACAGAATTCTCATCCGGTTTCTTGTCTTTGATTAGTCTCAGTAATGTGCAGTTACCTAAACCTCCTTCTGACATCTGTATAACCTGACTGTGTTTCTACTTCCACATTTGTAAAATACTCTACTTCACTTATAGATTATATCAAAAATCAGCCAAAATCATAGCCATGCAGGTGTCAGTCCCATCCTTCCCCTGGTTGAAAGTGCTCTGCAGCACCACCTTCAAAACTGTAGGGAATTTCTATGCTGCCCTGGCCAAATTTCATCTAATTAGTATGAATACTGCATCAATTCTCCATGATAAAAAGGCCACAAGCTAATGGGACTAACCCAATTAACACAAAAATGAGAGAGAGAGAGAGAGAGAGAGAGAGAGAGAGAGAGAGAAAGATATTCCCCCTGCTCATGACCATTATATCTCCCAAGCTTACATCTATGAGAAGCAACCCATCAACAGCCTGCATTCTTAATGACATGCACCTCCATTAATCTCCAGTGTCTATTGGGGATTCTACACAGACACCTGACTCCAGGAAATTGCTCCTTGATCTCCCCTACCTCCCCCCAAAAGAGAATTTATCAGGCTCTACCTAATTATTCTTCCCTCTTCCCATCCAGCCTCCTCCAACAAACAAGCTTTTAATTTATCTTGGTATTCTGGTTTGGTGAAAGGGATTCATCCTTGTATGCCAACAGAGCTTTGCCTTTCAAAGTCACAGTGATGGGGAAGCCATAGTATCCCGTTTTGTCCATAATTTGTCCTTCTCTTAGTTGCATCTTCTCTCTGGTTTGATTTTGTGAGCAGCTATTTCCCTAAATATTTCTAGTGGTATGAAGGTAAAAAAAAAGTTCTGTGGCTTATTACTATTCCCTGGATGATGTCTGGAGCAGTGTGTAATCAGGTACAGGTGTATATTGGTTATTACTATTCCCTGGATGATGTCTTGAGCAGTGTGTAATCATGCACAGGTGTATATGGCTTATTACTATTCCCTGGATGATGTCTTCAGCAGTGTGTAGTCATGTACAGGTGTATATGGCTTATTACTATTCCCTGGATGATGTCTTCAGCAGTGTGTAGTCATGTACAGGTGTATATGGCTTATTACTATTCCCTGGATGATGTCTTCAGCAGTGTGTAGTCATGTACAGGTGTATATGGCTTATTACTATTCACTGGATGATGTCTGGAGCAGTGTGTAATCATGTACAGGTGTATATGGCTTATTACTATTCCCTGGATGGTGCCTTGAGCAGTGTGTAATCATGTACAGGTGTATATGGCTTATTACTATTCCCTGGATGATGTCTGGAGCAGTGTGTAATCATGTACAGGTGTATATGGCTTATTACTATTCCCTGGATGATGTCTGGAGCAGTGTGTAATCATGTACAGGTGTATATGGTGTATTTCTATTCCCTGGATGATGTCTGGAGCAGTGTGTAATCAGGTACAGGTGTATATGGCTTATTACTATTCACTGGATGATGTCTGGAGCAGTGTGTAATCATGTACAGGTGTATATTGGTTATTACAATTCCCTGGATGATGTCTGGAGCAGTGTGTAATCATGTACAGGTGTATATGGCTTATTACTATTCACCGGATGATGTCTGGAGCAGTGTGTAATCATGTACAGGTGTATATGGTGTATTTCTATTCCCTGGATGATGTCTGGAGCAGTGTGTAATCAGGTACAGGTGTATATTGGTTATTACAATTCCCTGGATGATGTCTGGAGCAGTGTGTAATCAGGTACAGGTGTATATTGGTTATTACAATTCCCTGGATGATGTCTGGAGCAGTGTGTAATCATGTACAGGTGTATATGGCTTATTACTATTCCCTGGATGATGTCTGGAGCAGTGTGTAATCATGTACAGGTGTATATTGGTTATTACAATTCCCTGGATGATGTCTGGAGCAGTGTGTAGTCATGTACAGGTGTATATGGCTTATTACTATTCCCTGGATGATGTCTGGAGCAGTGTGTAGTCATGTACAGGTGTATATGGTGTATTACTATTCCCTGGATGATGTCTGGAGCAGTGTGTAATCATGTACAGGTGTATATTGGTTATTACAATTCCCTGGATGATGTCTGGAGCAGTGTGTAATTATGTACAGGTGTATATGGCTTATTACTATTCACTGGATGATGTCTTCAGCAGTGTGTAGTCATGTACAGGTGTATATGGCTTATTACTATTCCCTGGATGATGTCTTCAGCAGTGTGTAGTCATGTACAGGTGTATATGGCTTATTACTATTCCCTGGATGATGTCTTCAGCAGTGTGTAGTCATGTACAGGTGTATATGGCTTATTACTATTCACTGGATGATGTCTGGAGCAGTGTGTAATCATGTACAGGTGTATATGGCTTATTACTATTCCCTGGATGGTGCCTTGAGCAGTGTGTAATCATGTACAGGTGTATATTGGTTATTACAATTCCCTGGATGATGTCTGGAGCAGTGTGTAATCATGTACAGGTGTATATGGCTTATTACTATTCCCTGCATGATGTCTTGAGCAGTGTGTAATCATGTACAGGTGTATATGGCTTATTACTATTCCCTGGATGATGTCTGGAGCAGTGTGTAATCATGTACAGGTGTATATTGGTTATTACAATTCCCTGGATGATGTCTGGAGCAGTGTGTAATCATGTACAGGTGTATATGGCTTATTACTATTCCCTGGATGATGTCTGGAGCAGTGTGTAATCAGGTACAGGTGTATATGGCTTATTACTATTCCCTGGATGATGTCTGGAGCAGTGTGTAATCAGGTACAGGTGTATATTGGTTATTACTATTCCCTGGATGATGTCTTGAGCAGTGTGTAATCATGCACAGGTGTATATGGCTTATTACTATTCCCTGGATGATGTCTTCAGCAGTGTGTAGTCATGTACAGGTGTATATGGCTTATTACTATTCCCTGGATGATGTCTTCAGCAGTGTGTAGTCATGTACAGGTGTATATGGCTTATTACTATTCCCTGGATGATGTCTTCAGCAGTGTGTAGTCATGTACAGGTGTATATGGCTTATTACTATTCACTGGATGATGTCTGGAGCAGTGTGTAATCATGTACAGGTGTATATGGCTTATTACTATTCACTGGATGATGTCTGGAGCAGTGTGTAATCATGTACAGGTGTATATGGCTTATTACTATTCCCTGGATGGTGCCTTGAGCAGTGTGTAATCATGTACAGGTGTATATTGGTTATTACAATTCCCTGGATGATGTCTGGAGCAGTGTGTAATCATGTACAGGTGTATATGGCTTATTACTATTCACTGGATGATGTCTGGAGCAGTGTGTAATCATGTACAGGTGTATATGGTGTATTACTATTCCCTGGATGATGTCTGGAGCAGTGTGTAATCATGTACAGGTGTATATGGCTTATTACTATTCCCTGGATGATGTCTGGAGCAGTGTGTAGTCATGTACAGGTGTATATGGTGTATTACTATTCCCTGGATGATGTCTGGAGCAGTGTGTAATCATGTACAGGTGTATATTGGTTATTACAATTCCCTGGATGATGTCTGGAGCAGTGTGTAATTATGTACAGGTGTATATGGCTTATTACTATTCACTGGATGATGTCTTCAGCAGTGTGTAGTCATGTACAGGTGTATATGGCTTATTACTATTCCCTGGATGATGTCTTCAGCAGTGTGTAGTCATGTACAGGTGTATATGGCTTATTACTATTCCCTGGATGATGTCTTCAGCAGTGTGTAGTCATGTACAGGTGTATATGGCTTATTACTATTCACTGGATGATGTCTGGAGCAGTGTGTAATCATGTACAGGTGTATATGGCTTATTACTATTCCCTGGATGGTGCCTTGAGCAGTGTGTAATCATGTACAGGTGTATATGGCTTATTACTATTCCCTGGATGATGTCTGGAGCAGTGTGTAATCAGGTACAGGTGTATATTGGTTATTACAATTCCCTGGATGATGTCTGGAGCAGTGTGTAATCAGGTACAGGTGTATATTGGTTATTACAATTCCCTGGATGATGTCTGGAGCAGTGTGTAATCATGTACAGGTGTATATGGCTTATTACTATTCCCTGGATGATGTCTGGAGCAGTGTGTAATCATGTACAGGTGTATATTGGTTATTACAATTCCCTGGATGATGTCTGGAGCAGTGTGTAGTCATGTACAGGTGTATATGGCTTATTACTATTCCCTGGATGATGTCTGGAGCAGTGTGTAGTCATGTACAGGTGTATATGGTGTATTACTATTCCCTGGATGATGTCTGGAGCAGTGTGTAATCATGTACAGGTGTATATTGGTTATTACAATTCCCTGGATGATGTCTGGAGCAGTGTGTAATTATGTACAGGTGTATATGGCTTATTACTATTCACTGGATGATGTCTTCAGCAGTGTGTAGTCATGTACAGGTGTATATGGCTTATTACTATTCCCTGGATGATGTCTTCAGCAGTGTGTAGTCATGTACAGGTGTATATGGCTTATTACTATTCCCTGGATGATGTCTTCAGCAGTGTGTAGTCATGTACAGGTGTATATGGCTTATTACTATTCACTGGATGATGTCTGGAGCAGTGTGTAATCATGTACAGGTGTATATGGCTTATTACTATTCCCTGGATGGTGCCTTGAGCAGTGTGTAATCATGTACAGGTGTATATTGGTTATTACAATTCCCTGGATGATGTCTGGAGCAGTGTGTAATCATGTACAGGTGTATATGGCTTATTACTATTCCTGCATGATGTCTTGAGCAGTGTGTAATCATGTACAGGTGTATATGGCTTATTACTATTCCCTGGATGATGTCTGGAGCAGTGTGTAATCATGTACAGGTGTATATTGGTTATTACAATTCCCTGGATGATGTCTGGAGCAGTGTGTAATCATGTACAGGTGTATATGGCTTATTACTATTCCCTGGATGATGTCTGGAGCAGTGTGTAATCAGGTACAGGTGTATATGGCTTATTACTATTCCCTGGATGATGTCTGGAGCAGTGTGTAATCAGGTACAGGTGTATATTGGTTATTACTATTCCCTGGATGATGTCTTGAGCAGTGTGTAATCATGCACAGGTGTATATGGCTTATTACTATTCCCTGGATGATGTCTTCAGCAGTGTGTAGTCATGTACAGGTGTATATGGCTTATTACTATTCCCTGGATGATGTCTTCAGCAGTGTGTAGTCATGTACAGGTGTATATGGCTTATTACTATTCCCTGGATGATGTCTTCAGCAGTGTGTAGTCATGTACAGGTGTATATGGCTTATTACTATTCACTGGATGATGTCTGGAGCAGTGTGTAATCATGTACAGGTGTATATGGCTTATTACTATTCACTGGATGATGTCTGGAGCAGTGTGTAATCATGTACAGGTGTATATGGCTTATTACTATTCCCTGGATGGTGCCTTGAGCAGTGTGTAATCATGTACAGGTGTATATTGGTTATTACAATTCCCTGGATGATGTCTGGAGCAGTGTGTAATCATGTACAGGTGTATATGGCTTATTACTATTCACTGGATGATGTCTGGAGCAGTGTGTAATCATGTACAGGTGTATATGGTGTATTACTATTCCCTGGATGATGTCTGGAGCAGTGTGTAATCATGTACAGGTGTATATGGCTTATTACTATTCCCTGGATGATGTCTGGAGCAGTGTGTAGTCATGTACAGGTGTATATGGTGTATTACTATTCCCTGGATGATGTCTGGAGCAGTGTGTAATCATGTACAGGTGTATATTGGTTATTACAATTCCCTGGATGATGTCTGGAGCAGTGTGTAATTATGTACAGGTGTATATGGCTTATTACTATTCACTGGATGATGTCTTCAGCAGTGTGTAGTCATGTACAGGTGTATATGGCTTATTACTATTCCCTGGATGATGTCTTCAGCAGTGTGTAGTCATGTACAGGTGTATATGGCTTATTACTATTCCCTGGATGATGTCTTCAGCAGTGTGTAGTCATGTACAGGTGTATATGGCTTATTACTATTCACTGGATGATGTCTGGAGCAGTGTGTAATCATGTACAGGTGTCTATGGCTTATTACTATTCCCTGGACGGTGCCTTGAGCAGTGTGTAATCATGTACAGGTGTATATGGCTTATTACTATTCCCTGGATGATGTCTGGAGCAGTGTGTAATCATGTACAGGTGTATATGGCTTATTACTATTCCCTGGATGATGTCTGGAGCAGTGTGTAATCATGTACAGGTGTATATGGCTTATTACTATTCCCTGGATGATGTCTGGAGCAGTGTGTAATCATGTACAGGTGTATATGGCTTATTACTATTCCCTGGATGATGTCTGGAGCAGTGTGTAATCATGTACAGGTGTATATGGTGTATTACTATTCCCTGGATGATGTCTGGAGCAGTGTGTAATCATGTACAGGTGTATATGGCTTATTACTATTCCCTGGATGATGTCTGGAGCAGTGTGTAGTCATGTACAGGTGTATATGGTGTATTACTATTCCCTGGATGATGTCTGGAGCAGTGTGTAATCATGCACAGGTGTATATTGGTTATTACAATTCCCTGGATGATGTCTGGAGCAGTGTGTAATTATGTACAGGTGTATATGGCTTATTACTATTCACTGGATGATGTCTGGAGCAGTGTGTAATCATGTACAGGTGTATATGGCTTATTACTATTCCCTGGATGGTGCCTTGAGCAGTGTGTAATCATGTACAGGTGTATATGGCTTATTACTATTCACTGGATGATGTCTGGAGCAGTGTGTAATCAGGTACACGTGTATATTGGTTATTACTATTCCCTGGATGATGTCTGGAGCAGTGTGTAATCAGGTACAGGTGTATATTGGTTATTACAATTCCCTGGATGATGTCTGGAGCAGTGTGTAATCATGTACAGGTGTATATTCGTTATTACAATTCCCTGGATGATGTCTGGAGCAGTGTGTAATCATGTACAGGTGTATATGGCTTATTACTATTCCCTGGATGATGTCTGGAGCAGTGTGTAATCATGTACAGGTGTATATTCGTTATTACAATTCCCTGGATGATGTCTGGAGCAGTGTGTAGTCATGTACAGGTGTATATGGCTTATTACTATTCCCTGGATGATGTCTGGAGCAGTGTGTAGTCATGTACAGGTGTATATGGTGTATTACTATTCCCTGGATGATGTCTGGAGCAGTGTGTAATCATGCACAGGTGTATATTGGTTATTACAATTCCCTGGATGATGTCTGGAGCAGTGTGTAATTATGTACAGGTGTATATGGCTTATTACTATTCACTGGATGATGTCTGGAGCAGTGTGTAATCAGGTACAGGTGTATATTGGTTATTACAATTCCCTGGATGATGTCTGGAGCAGTGTGTAATCAGGTACAGGTGTATATTGGTTATTACAATTCCCTGGATGATGTCTGGAGCAGTGTGTAATCATGTACAGGTGTATATGGCTTATTACTATTCCCTGGATGATGTCTTGAGCAGTGTGTAATCATGCACAGGTGTATATGGCTTATTACTATTCCCTGGATGATGTCTGGAGCAGTGTGTAATCATGCACAGGTGTATATGGTGTATTACTATTCACTGGATGATGTCTTCAGCAGTGTGTAATCATGCACAGGTGTACATGGCTTATTACTATTCCCTGGATGATGTCTTGAGCAGTGTGTAGTCATGTACAGGTGTACATGGCTTATTACTATTCCCTGCATGATGTCTTCAGCAGTGTGTAATTATGTACAGGTGTATATGGCTTATTACTATTCCCTGCATGATGTCTTCAGCAGTGTGTAGTCATGTACAGGTGTATATGGCTTATTACTATTCCCTGGATGATGTCTGGAGCAGTGTGTAGTCATGTACAGGTGTATATGGCTTATTACTATTCCCTGGATGATGTCTGGAGCAGTGTGTAATCATGTACAGGTGTATATGGCTTATTACTATTCCCTGGATGATGTCTTGAGCAGTGTGCAATCATGTACAGGTGTATAGTGATGAGCTTTCAGTAGCAGGTAGGATATTAAGAAACCATATTTTTAAGGGGAAGGTGTCTAGCAGTCATAGGTTCTGGAGGTGGCTTCTTCTCTTTGAATTTGTATAGATCTGCTAAATACAATATGTAAATATCTTGGTGAGCTGTAAATCAGTAGTGCAGTCCTACATCCAAGTCTGTTACCAGGCCTACTATAACAGAAGATACATAGCAGGGTTGATGAAATCTGCCTTGCATCTATGTTTGAGGCAGAAAAATGTCTGATAGATGTAAAGAAATATGAACTTCTGTTTGATCTAGTTTGTTGTTAATGCTTCTTTGTTTAAGATACAAGATTCTGAAATCATTTGACTGATGACAAGGACCTGCATTGATGGAGGATATAGATATGTTTTCATATAACTGCAGAGACTAACACATAAGAAGACCAGGTAAACTTGGTGAATAATATTGTGGTTAATGCATTTTATTAAAATGGATTACTTGCTGATAAAATAATTGTAGTTGTTATTGACACCAAAGGCTTGCATCAATTCTGTTGAAAACATTAATATTCAGTATTCTGCATTCTTCTTCTTATTTAATATTTACTTTTACCACTTCGATGTTTGTTACTTTGCTAATATCGCCACTAACCTTTAATTATTTCCTGATGTTGTCTAAGCTATTGAAGCTTGAATGACTAGTTGCTGGGAGGTTTAACTAGAGTACATTAAGCAGTCGCATGGAGATGTAGTAAAAATAGGAATAGATGGCTAGTGCTTCTTAGGATAGTAATCCAAGTATTTCCAGGTGGATGTCACTAGTGAAGGAAACCATCAAAACAAGGCTTTCTGTTCAGTGTTATTTCAAAGTATAGATCTGACTGACAGCAAGAAATCAGAAAGGCTGAAGCAGTGTCAATTGTTGAAAAAAAAGGTGTGGGAGGATTTGATGGGGCTATAAAGAATCTGATTCAGATGTCTGCAAAGAGGATCTGGAAAACACTTACTGATTCTGGGGGTGAATGGGGATTGGATAATAACCTTCACAGAAGACATTGTTGGAAGATGGAGTACTAGTCTATGAGTTTTTCCGCTACAGTTTCCTGATATTTACAAATTTACAAAGACATCATGAGTGCATGGTAGAAAAGTGACAGACAAAACTAAACATTCATAACTGTGAATATAAAACAGTGAAAGTCATTAACAGCAGCAACTAATGAAATGCACTGTAACCCTATCTAAGGTGTTTATGTATAAGAGGACCCTCCCAGTCTATGCTACTTATGTATACAAACGCCATAATATACCTTAGAATAACAGGAATTATCCAAGACATAAACTTTGTGTGTGTGCGCACGTGTGTGTGTTTTTACAAGGCAGCTATGTTTCAAAGGGTCAAGCTTCTAGAACATATGGAGACATAATATTTATATGGCTTCCAACTATATGCTTGATGCTTCATACCACTAAAATAACTTGTTCAGTCATGGAAGCGTGACAAAAGGGAGTGCTTGTGATGGCCATTTACTATTTTGAGGCTTTACCAATCCTCGGTGTTGTATATTTGTGATAGTATAAATAATGGGGGGAGTTGGGTGCAGAATTGGTGTACACCAGCAATACATTTCCTGAGGTATTTAATTTAATTTAATAATAATGGCAGGCTTCCAGCTTGTACAGCAGAGAATGTGAGATGTGAGCATTGTTAACAAGCTTTCACATTAGCCACAAACATATATACACATACAGATATCTATATCTATCTATATATTTATATATATATATATATATATATATATATATATATATATATATATATGGGTCACCTTCAGATGCCCGAAATTGCATTTCACCGACACGGAATCCGACAGGTCGAAAACACCGACAACGCAGATGACCGACAAGGTGAGAACCCGACGGACTCGGTAAGTGTGCGATAGAGTGAGGGATTTAGTGTTAGGGAGCGGACAGGTAAGTGTGCGATAGTGAGGGACTGTGGGTTTAGGGGTGGGTTAAGTGAGTTAGGGTTAGGGTGCAGGTATGGTGAGTGTGCGGTAGTGTCGGATCTTGGGGTTAGGGGTGGGTAAGTGAGTTAGGGTTAGGGTGCAGGTAGGGTGAGTGTGCGGTAGTGTCGGATCTTGGGGTTAGGGGTGGGTAAGTGAGTTAGGGTTAGGGTGCAGGTAGGGTGAGTGTGCGGTAGTGTCGGACCTTGGGGTTAGGGGTGGGTAAGTGAGTTAGGGTTAGGGTGCAGGTAGGGTAAGTGTGCGGTAGTGTTGGACCTTAGGGTTAGGGTTTGGGTTAGGGATAGTGGATATGTTATGTAGTGTACTGTGTTGTTTACGTGTAGTCTGTTGGTGTAATGGTATTCGGTGTTTTGCGTTGTCGGTATTTTTTGTTGTCGGTCTTTTGGTGTCGGTGATTTGTGTGTCGGCAGTTTGGCGTTTCGGGCATCTGAAGGTGATCCATATATATATATATATATATATATATATATAGAGAGAGAGAGAGAAATATGTATATATTCACACACGTACGGTTGTCATTTCTTTGAATAGTGGTTTTGTCAGCAGTGTCTCATCAGTGTTATCAGGACGGGGAACTGATTGAATACACTCTTTGTCAAATGCTGTTGATGCCAAAAGGAGGAAGTTAAACAGTTTAGTGTGAAGGTAAGTGGGACTGGGATGTGTGTGTGTGTGTGTGTGCGTGTGTGCGTGTGTGTGTGTGTGTGTGTGTGTGTGTGTGTGTGTGTGTGTGTGTGTGTGTGTGTGTGTGTGTGTGTGTGAATGGTTTGGAGTGTGTATGTATTGTTCACATGTTAAGGTTAGACTAGCAGCATAGGTAAAGGTACAGTGTTAATGTTGTGCGCGCATTATTATGGTGGGCATTTGTATGTGTCTGTATGTGTTTGTGTGTCCAAGTGTGTTGCACAATGGTACTGTAGGATTAGTGTTAACAGATATGAGTAAAGTGGTACAGAGGTTCAAGCCAAGGATTAGGGTTCCTTCTTATGAGACTTGGCAGACTGTCTGTGCACAGGAGTATTTGAGTAAGTGGTAGTGGGAAGGATTTGGTGTAAGTTACTATGGTAACCGGTAATGGATCAAATACAGTTTCTTGATCTGCCTCAAGTGAGACTGTATTCTTGAGTGAACAATATGTACATTGAAATACTTCTTGCTCAGGCTGGAACTGCAATGGCTGAATGAAGTGGCAGAAACACCATGGATTTGCAGTTGGAAATGGTGACTAGTGTGAGATATAATAACTGCATGAGAATCCTGACTGGCCAAGTCTGTTGCTGAATGTAAAGTTCTGTTACTATTCACTCTTAATATCATGTGTACTGCTCAAGAGTATTATGGGTAGGATTAGTGTATGTAATGGTTGCCAATCTGAGCACTTAGTTTTGATGCATTTATTTCATATGATTTACGTGTGCTCAGTTTTCTGCAGTTTTGCTTAACATTGCCATTATGCATATGTCATATTATCCTTTCAGTTTACAGCAACTGAATAATATATCTATAAAGCGGAAGAATGTGGTGGCATGTGTTTTAAATTTATATTTCAGTAACTTGTACATCTACTTAAATTAGCTGCTGTAAAATTGTCTGAATGTGAATGTTATTAAATGTGTCGTTTCTACATATGTTATTTAATGTTTCTGTCTTGACATGTTCAGTTCATCTTAAAAAGTATATAATCTCGTTCCCATGACACAGACCCCAAACCACTGCTGCTTGATAATGTAAACCATATCAGAATAATAGGATTGATGTAAATAATCATTTCAGAGTGATGGGAAAACTAAGTATATGACTGATCTAGGTGACCACTGTAAAAGACTAATAGCCTCAAAAAAAGCAGAAAACTTTGGGTAGCCTAACTTTGCAGTTTGTGTCTGAGTCTAGAAGGCTATGTTTGATTTTTCAATGGCTACGGTCATCGAGTTGTGCCACCTGATCTGTAGATGTATATGATTTTTATGCTACCACCGATTAACTGTGTGGCAAAGCCATCCATGGGAGAATATTGGGGAGGCCTTCCCCCTCACAAAAATATGTTTATGGTATATTTGTTGGGCAGAATGCTTTCTATGAATTGTGATTTAACCCTTTCACCTCCCCAACCCAACTAACTCCCACTAATATATCACTCTAACCCCTCTTGAAGATGTCCCAGGACAATTTGATTTGTTGCCAAACCTCATACATCAGTGAAATGATTACACTGAGAAGGAATTCAAATAATTAAGCAGATAGATAAAGACAGAATTATTCCTACCACTTGCTACAGATTAACTACCACTAAGTTACTAAATAAATCTATTTTGTGCAGACAACACACAGGCAAATTACCAGAGATGACAAAAAAAAAACCACAAATCCAGCCACCAAAGCAATCACAGAAACACTTAAAAAACAAATACCACTACAGCAAGGTAAGAAAAACTGCAATAACAGTCACAATAAATGATACAGAAATAGTAATGGTAAGTGCTTTCATCCTTTAATACATTACATAAAAACTTCATCAGACCAACTGAAATGAAAAAATACAAAGTATTTAAACTGAAGCATCAACATCACATGTACACAGCAAACCATTTGCAATACTTTACATGAAACATAATGTATCTAAACAATAGGACCAATACATATACAAAATGGAACATTTAATATACAAATTTAAATGTAAAACCTGTAAATCAAATATATGCAACTTTTACAAAGAATTATTTATTTATTTATTTATTTAACATTTGTTTAGCGGGAAAGTCCAACTGGGACAGAGACCATTATCAATAGAGCCCCAGGGACAAATGCTCCAGACACGTTTCTTTGGAATGTGGGAGGAAACCAGAGCTCTTGTAGAAAACCCATACAAATGCAGGGAGAACATGCAGACTCCGCACAGAAGGCATCCAGGTGAGAATCGAACTAGAGAACCTCTTGCTGTGACGTGACAACGTAAAATGCTGCACCATTGTGCTGCCCATTTAATGTTAATACATTCATTTAAGGCAGAAGACTTATCGGCATCTAAAAGTGTTCGCCATCTGACTTCCTTGCACTGTAACATGCTACTTAAATCGCTCCTGCAACCTACATCATGTAAAGAATTCAAAACAAAAAAACTAAATGTTTTAAATACTTTGCATGAAAGAACATGCTTAGCTAATTCATTAATAAAATCTTTATTTCTACTGGCTAAACATGCTCATAAATTCTTTCAGACAATAATCTGTTGGTCTTACCAACATAAAATGCCTCACAGGTGTCACAGAGGGCTAAATAAACAGCATTCTGTTCTCTTACCAGAAGACTTAATAACAAAAGCTTGATTGTTGGATGCATGCTTACACTGTTTGCAAGCTTGACAACTACATGTTCTTTAAGGTCGAAAATGACCGGTAGATGTATGATTCACCAATTTATTAAAATACCAAGACAGATTAATACATTTTTTTATGAGTAAAGGTGAGAACTCTACCTACAATATTAACTAGACCATTATTGCTCTGAATAATTCTCCTGGCACCCATAGTAACACCTCTCTATTGTCGATAAAGATCATTCTGAAACATAAAGAAATTGTTAGCCAGCATTAATTTCAATACTAAACACATTGTATTATTTTTTTCTATTATCATAATTAGTGAATTTACTTAAATACATAGTTACAGAATATATGCCACTATCACAGTCTATCACAGTATACAAACATATAACATCAGTGGTAGTCAACATAGCTTCTGTTCACTTAAAGTGATATTCCTTAAGTAAGTCTACACAAACCCAAGAACCCTGTAAATAAAAAGTAAAATTCTGCACCACAGGATTCAATATAGTGTCCAAATAAGCCACAATAGATTCTGTTTTACCATTATAGGCAGATATTACAGGCCAAAATGTGGGGTTATTTACATCCTTATAAATCTTTGGAATACCGAAAATAACCCCAACTCTAGGATAATTATTTTTCAAAAACTCATAAGTACAGTAATCATTAAGCTCCTGACTAAAATCAAACAACATCCCATCAATTCTAGAGAGCTGTTATAACAAAATATTTATGAACTAATTTATAGCACGTCATCTGATGATGATAGCTTAATATAATCAATATACTTTTCAGTATTCATAACAACAACTCCATTGCCCTTATCAGCTCTCATAATTCTAAGGTGCATATCATTTTTAAATTCATTCAATTCATCAGATTTATACATATTTATATTACACACTCTGTAAGAGGATTTTTTTATGCATTAAATTCTTAAAATCATTAATACCCGCATCTTAAAAAGCACTTAATGTGCAATGCAATAAAGGATTATAGGTGCTTCTTTTACGTATATAACTAAAATCACCTTTATTTAATCTATCAACATCATTTAAAATTAATTTTACATTCAATTTTCTCATATATAGCCTAAAGTCCACTGCTAGTTAGGATAAATGAAAAAAAACTTTGTTTAATAGGCCAGTATGATATTCAGATAAATTTACATTGCTCAGGGTAAACACAAGACAATTTAATTTCCCCCTCTGGCATCCTCTGCCTCTCCAGCCCCTGGTGCTTACAGGACAAAAAGTTCTCTGATTTAAACAATTCACTTCCTGATGAAAAGAAAATTAATTTCCAGCACCTACATCTGTAGTAACATTAGGATTACTTTCACCCACTGTGTTAGCAACCCTGCTGATGCAGGCAAATCAGAATGAACCAGATCCAGAGCAGTGGTAGCACCATTCTTAGCTACCCAAATGACAGCACCTGAATTGTAGGGCAACAGATATGCTAAATTATTCTTTTAACTTACAGCATCTCTTGTTAACTTTTTTGCTTCCATGCAACTATAGTCATAACATGCCTTTCAACTCTAGCAAAATGCCATGATAAACATAAGACCAAGGATTGAAAAACAAATCTGCCTAATACTGCTACCAAGGCTTATAACTTGACAATGTAAAGCCTACATTTTATATGTATTATGCTCAATTAAATGTTTAAGCAGTGTTAGGCCAGTATTACTAAATAAATCAACCAAAATATGATAAATCTTGTCAATACTTTGTACCCATAGGAACTCATACTCCAAAGTTTTCAGTTTAAACAATTTGGATTCCATATCATAAATACTGGATTTGCATGCTGCTTCCAATGTATCTGGAGAAAATCCGTCATGCGACTCAATAACATTGTGACTGTTATTCAAAAAGGATTCACTGTACCTGTACATAATAAGTTGTTCCAGTGAACTCAACAGGTCAAACAAGAAGGAGAATCAGCAACTAAAGTTCTATCAAGAATATTGTTTGGTCCAACACTAGATTTCTCATACCTTCCATCTAAGCCATGTTGCAGAAGTCCTTAAGCAAGCCCACTGAAGGTAGTCTGTGTTTGTGCCAACAAATCCATAAATGACTGACTAAGAACAGGAAACTCATATGGTGAAGAAAGTACCAACAATTCCAAATTAACATCTTCTTGTGGCATGTTAATATGTGGAATAGCAACAAATGCGGTAAAGCTGGCAAAAGAAATGACCAAAAAAAGCAGAAATCCAGCCACTGAAGCAGTCATGGATACACCAGAGATGTCGGTAGCTTGCAGATTCTAAGACAGCAGGAAGCATGTTTCATTCTCTACCGTCCCTATTAAATGCTTTGCTGTTTCAGACTTAAATATATTTCATCTCTATATTTACATATGCATTTGCCTTTGTGACTGGAAAAGTCTGACTGGCAAAGCTCATTTCGTTGGAGGCCTAGAGAGAAAAACACCAGCAAATACATTTAAGATATTCATGACAAAACATTTTTTTACAAAGATGAATAACAATATATAGTTCATAAGATATCTAGAAATAAACAGGTAATTGTTCTGTGGTGACACTGTACAAAGATAAAATACATATTTCTTCAGTGGTGACATTATACATGATATTAAATTCCAAGTATAAAGCATTTAGTTTGCAAATAATTCAAGGAGGGTTACAATATAGATATTAGAAATAAATAAAACTGAAGTAAGGAGTCTGAAGCATTATTTGATAAAAAGACAATAGTTAACGCCAGAAGAGGGAGAGAAGCATTGTATAGCTGATAAATCAAGGATATCGGGGGTAAGAATACTAGGTACATACGGACATAGAATCTAGTTGTAAGAGAGTGGTGGGAGGATATTAGAAGGAGATAAAGTGGGAAGTCAGAAGGGAACAGAAATGTAAACAAGGATTAATATTGGAATTTAATTGAGAAGTTGTTGAAAGGTTTGTTGTCTGTAAGGGAGTAGAGGTTATAAAGGGATAAGTGATAAAAATAGAGTTACATAAGGAATATCTCATCCAGAATCCATCTTGAAAAGAGAAATAAATGAATCTTGGTTTAACATTCTCTAAAAATTCAATTTTTCCCAAGCCAAACAGTCTCGTGCAGAAAGGGAAGAGCAACTGCAACTTTGGTTCTATATTCTTAGGTTGTTAATGTGATTTCTAAACCAAACAAAATATTTCTGTCTTTTAATCCAAGCTGCTAGAACACAGAGTTCCATTTCAGGAATAGGTAAAATAGGTTTTAATAAACCGCAGTGAGGGGAACAACAGTAAACAGTTACATTCTGCTAAAAAGAACAGTTATAAATTCCACACTTATGATGAAGTATTCCATCCTTCACATTAGTCAGCTCCTTACATGCACCTTCACCACATAGCATTTTGTGCCAATGCTTATTTTATTCAATTCAGTGTAACATTATTCTTAGTGTGTCCCAGGAAATAACAGTATAGAAAAGATGACAAAACCAGAAATGTCACTTCATCACAGGGCATTAGTAATTTTGCATGCATGCTATATCCATACATACAACCATTTTGGAGCATTTTCAATACATCTCTCTTCATTCCCATTTTATTTTTGAAGAAATTGTAGACACTGTTCAAAGACCATATGGATACAAAATACATGCAAACTGTATCCAGTATATGGATTAATACAAAATAATTGTCTTGCTAGTCTAAGTAGATTTCTGCAACTGAAGAAATCAAAATATGGTTCTGTTGCCCATACTATACTATAATATGGTCCTGTTGCCTATACTGTAATATTATTATTTATATTATTTTTTCTGAAATCTGTTTGCATGAGTATTACTACCAACTAAATGCCTTGTTACTGGTCACCATCATCATCATCATTTTCTATATCACTTGTCCAAGTGTGGTTGCTGTGGCAGGTCAGCAGAGTAGACCAGATATTAATATTCCCAGCAATGGTCACTAACTCATCCAGTGGGAACCCCAAGCATTCCCAGGCAAGGTGGGAGATGTAATTCCTATAAGTGTATTAGTTCAGCTCTGCACTTCCCACAGAGCTGTGTTTGCTACAGATCCAGCCATATGTGCACAAGAGACATCCACACAAGATGTACAAACTATCTCTACTGAGTCCTTTCAACATGGAAGAATATGGCTGGACTCCAAAGTTCTCTCAATATGCAGAGCTTCTCACTCTTTCATGGACAGTGAGCCCAAGTACCTTGTAAATAAACCACTTTTCTACTGCTTTTATGCATGGTGTCATCCTTTCATTCAACACCCAACATGAGCATGGCAGTCATAAAGTGACTGGTAAAGACAAAACAAAATTAAAATAACATAAAGGTATTGCTGTTTAATGCTATGTGCTTAAACAAAAAACTTCACCCTCTACAGACTCTGCTTACTTCTTCTTCTCCTTCTTTCGGCTGTTCCTGTTAGGGGTCGCCACAGCGGATCATCTGTTTCCATTTCTTCCTGTCCTCTGCATCATGCTCTTTCACACAAACTGCCTGCATGTCCTCTCTCACCACATCCATAAACCTTATCTTAGGCCTTCCTCTTTTCCTCTTAACTGGCAGCTCCATCTTTAGCATCCTTTTCCCAATATACCCAGCATCCCTCCTCAGCACATGTCCAAAAAAACACAATCTCGCCTCTCTTGCTTTGTCTCCAAACTGTCCAACCTGAGCTGACCCTCTAATATACTGATTCCTAATCCTGTCCATCCTAGTCACACCCAGTGCAAATCTTAACATCTTTAACTCTACCACATCCAGCTCTGACTACTGCCTTTTCATGAATGCCACCGTCTCCAACCCATATAACATAGCTGGTCTCACTACCCTCTTGTAGACCTTCCCTTTCACTCTTACTGGTACCCATCTGTCACAAATCACTCCTGTCACTCTGCTCCACCCATTCCCCCCTGCCTGTACTCTCTTCTTCACCTCTCTTCCACACTCACCATTACTCTGAACTGTTGATCCCAAGTACTTAAACTCATCCACCTTTACCAACTCTGCTCCCTGCAGCCTCACCATTCCTCTATCCTCCCTCTCATTTACACACATATATTCTGTTTTAGCCCTGCTGACATTCATTCCTCTCCTCTCTAAAGCATATATCCACCTCTCCAGGGTCTCCTCAACCTGGTCCCTACTCTCACTACATATCACAATGTCATCTGCAAACATCATAGTCCAAGGGGCCTCCTGTCTGATCTCATCTGTCAACCTGTCCATCACCACTGCAAATAAGAAAGGGCTCAGAGCTGATCCTTGATGTAATCCCACCTCCACCTTCTGTCACTCCCACCGCAGTCCTCACCAGTGTCACACTACCCTCGTACATATCCTGTACCACTCTTACATACTTCTCTGCCACTCCCGACTTCCTCATACAATACCACAACTCCTCTCTCGGCACCCTGTCATATGCTTTCTCTAAGTCCACAAAGACACAATGCAACTCCTTCTGACCTTCTCTGTATTTCTCCAACAACACTCTCAGAGCAAATATTGCATCTGTAGTGCTCTTTCCTGGCATGAAACCATACTACTGATCACTAATCATCCTCTCCCTTCTTAACCTAGCTTCCACTACTCTTTCCCATAACTTCAAGCTGTGACTGATCAATTTTATCCCTCTGTAGTTACTGCAGCTCTGCACATCACCCTTATTCTTAAAGATAGGTACCAAAACATTATTTCTGCACTCCCCAGGCATCCTCTGACTTTCCAAAATTTCATTAAACAATCTGGTTAAAAATTCCACTGCCTTTCTCCTAAGCACCTCCATGCTTCCACTGGTATGTCATCTGGCCAACAGCCTTTCCATTCTTCATCCTCTTCATAGCTGTCCTTACTTCCTCCTTGCTAATCTGTTTCACTTCCTGATTCACTATCCCCACATAATCCAACCTTCTCTCCCTCTCATTCTCTTCATTCATCAGCCCTTCAAAGTACTCTTTCCATCTACTCAACACACTCTCCTCACTTGTGAGTACGTTTCCCTCACTGTCCTTTATCACCCTTATCTGCTGCACATCTTTCCCAGCTCTGTCCCTCTGTCTAGCCAATCAGTACAGGTCCTTTTCTCCCTCTTTAGTGTCCAATCTCTCATACAACTCTCCATATGCCTTATCCTTAGCCTTCACCACCTCTCTCTTTGCCATGCACCTCATCTGCTTATACTCATGTCTATTTTCTTCATCTCTTTGACAATCCCACTTCTTCTTCACCAGCATCTTCCTCTGTATACTCTCCTGTACTTCCTCATTCCACCACCAGGTCTCCTTGTCCTCCTTCCTCTGTCCAGATGTCACACCAAGCACCTTTCTAGCAGACACTGCTTACTCTGAAACCATTCATATATGCATCATCACAGAGACCTGATTCAAGACCATTGCATGTTTTTACTTTTTTTTTCTTGGTTAGCTTAACAACATCCACTAGACCCACCTTCAGGGCTAACACAGAAGCCTTTGTTTATATGATGTACTGACATGAACTGAATGAGCAAATGAAGGAAAAGAAACCATCAGTCTGAGTCACAGTCTGAAACATTGTAGAAACCATCAGTCTGATTCACAGTCTGAAACATTGTAGAAACCATCAGTCTGATTCACAGTCTGAAACATTGTAGAAACCATCAGTCTGATTCACAGTCTGAAACATTGTAGAAACCATCAGTCTGATTCACAGTCTGAAACATTGTAGAAACCATCAGTCTGATTCACAGTCTGAAACATTGTAGAAACCATCAGTCTGATTCACAGTCTGAAACATTGTAGAAACCATCAGTCTGATTCACAGTCTGAAACATTGTAGAAACCATCAGTCTGATTCACAGTCTGAAACATTGTAGAAACCATCAGTCTGATTCACAGTCTGAAACATTGTAGAAACCATCAGTCTGATTCTGTCTGAAACATTGTAGAAACCATCAGTCTGATTCACAGTCTGAAACATTGTAGAAACCATCAGTCTGATTCACAGACTGAAACATTGTAGAAACCATCAGTCTGAAACACTGTAGTCTCAGTTTATAAATATAGCTGCAGGTTACACTGCCAGCAGCAGAAAACATATGTTACAGGTTAAATCAAGGAATACATTTTACCCCTGTATATAGCATTAAAGATAATATGACTACTTACACAATTCCAAACATAAGGAATAAGGTAGACTCATAATCTGCTAACTACATAATCTGTTAGCTATAATGCTAGTCAAATATTCCCAATGTATTCTTAAGCAACCTCAGAAGGCAGAAGGAAAGAATAACTAAATGTTACATTGCATTTTATAGAATATAAAGTTTTAATATGCTATAAAATAACAGATTATGGTATAAAAGAAATGTAACTGCTTCCTTATTAAGTATCTTCAATGTTATTATGCTTGAGTACTTAGTATAACTGATATAATTCAAGAACTATTATCAACTAATAACCATATAATATGTAATGTCAGCTTAACTTTATACACAAATATGCTTCTTTGTACACCATGCATCTATAAGGTATGTATGTCTACTAAAAATAATATAACACTGCAGAAAATGAGTATACAGCCTCTGTTTCCACATTTCCAGGATTGTGTAGAGTTGTGTTTATGTAGATGATTGTATTGCAGTGTATCTACCGTGATTCATATGCATCCATACTTGTTCTGAAAACCTATGTACCAGTAAAACTTTTGACTTAACAAAAAAGTGTGCAATTAAACCTGTCCAAAAGTACACACTCATAAAATGTACATGTTTAAGAAAAAGCCTAAAGGAAATCATGTTCTTACGTTTCACAATATACTAAGACAAATATATGATATTTTGTGATGAAACAGTCCTCCTTCCTCCCTGCAAAAGTAAATAAGACATAAAATGATGGTCCAAAGATCATTGCATGTCATGTTCTTACTGATTTTTCATTACTTCCAGGTGATAATGAACTCTACTTTTACAACCTTGCAATGGGGTTCTTGTAGCTTATGACTGTACTATTTTGGGTAGTTTGAGCTATGCATTACTCTGTAATACTTATTTTTATTGTTTTATCAATATTGATGCAAGGATTTGATCACTACCATTATTTATTTATTTGCAGTTTGATTACCGGGGAAGTCCACTGGGCCGAATTGACCCATTTTCAGTGGAGGCCCGGGGAGAAAAGGTCGAAGATGCATTATACAATTTAGATACAACTGATAGTTAATATTAAAGATAATATTATGTATATTAGTTACTCATAAATGCATTCAGTATCATGCATAGTTAACAAATTCATTAAGCTTGAAGGTAGGGAATCATACAGTTTCATTTGAGGAAAACAGATATGTGTTAGGTGTGGAAACAGTTTACATACAAACCTTTTAAGAAAATGTAAATACACTTTACATACACACATCAACAGTAGAATGCTATTTACAATATTTAAAAGGTTGGGCTGTGTGAGGGTAGCTGTAGGAGTTGCTGAGTGCATAGAGAGAAGCTGTAGAAGTTGTTGAGAGCTTAGATAGGCTCGTAGGAAGATAACTGTGAGAGTTATAGAGCTTGGGAACCAGAGAGAGAACCCCCCTTTGATTAGGTTGGGTGAAGGCAGGTACATTTCCATTTAGTAGACAGGTGTTTGAAGAGTTGGGTTTTGAAGTTTTCTGAGTTTGGTATGGTTCTTAGTGTGGAGGGAAGGAAATTCCATTTTTTGCCTAGTGAGAAAGATAGGAGAAGTTGTCCAGCAGGACATTTAGGTTTATGGATAGTAATTAAGTTCTGATTTTCAGATCTGAGAGCTCTGTTGGGTGTATAAGGGGGAAGGATGTTAGAGCGGGACATTTTGTTGGGTGAAATATGAGTCTATATGCAGTAGTGAGTTGGAGATAGTCTAGGTAGTTTGGGATTTCAGGCCAATTCAGGGATTGTAGGGGTAGGCAGTGATGGGTAGTATTTTTAGAATTGGAGACAAATTTAGAGATTTTGTTGTAGCAGTTTTCTAGTTTAGAGGTGATAGAGTAGGACAGGTTGGTTAGGAGAGGGGCTCCGTATAATAAGGAAGGAAGAAGATAAGTCGAGACCAGAGTTTGCCTGGTAGAGTTGGAGAGAAAGCGATTATTCCTATACAGCATACCTAGCTTTTGGTGGGTTTTCTTCATATTTGGTTGAATATGAATATCAGACCTGAGATGTTCATCTACAGTAATGCCAAGTAGTTTGGCAGAGGGGACCACTTCTATAGGTGAGTTGGTTTGACTTTAGACTTTGAAGTTGGTATCATAGGAGAGGGTCTTTGTGGAAGGGAATAGTAGAATCTTTGATTTATTTGCATTGAGAGAGAGGTGGTTTTGGCACATCCAGTTTTCAGTTGTTGAGAAGGCAGTTTGGGTTTTAGTCAGCAATTCAGAGAGATTTGAGGCAGAGCAGACTAAGGTTGAATCATTTGCGTATTGAATGATTTTAGCATCAGGAAAAGCAGTTTGAAAGCTATTGATGAAGATGTTAAAAAGCATTGGCCCAAGGATGGATCCCTGTGGTACACCAGTTGGGGTAGGTAGGAAGGAAGAGATGGAGTTTTTCCATTTGACTGCCTGTGATCTGTCTGATAGACAGCTGGAGAACCAGGATAAAGCATTATGTGAGAGATTAAGGTTTGAGAGATGACAGAGAAGGTGCTCATGGGAAACAGTATTAAAAGCTTTAGACAGATCGAGTAAAACAGTAGAAAGTAAGTGTCCTGAATCTCGGGCTTGACTGACAGGTTCTAGGAAAGAGAGTAGAGCGGTTATTGTGCTATGGGCTGTATGGAAGCCATGCTGGATAGGAGTGAGAAGATTGTTTTTGGTCAGGAAAGGCATAAATTGGAGATGAATGCATTTTTCTAGGATTTTGGAGATTGGTGAGAGCAAAGCAATGGGGTGAAAGTTTCAGATACTGGTATTTTTGCTCCCTTATGAAGAGGAATAATATAAGCTGAGCGCCAGAGTTTGGGGACGTATGATTCTTTTATGGATCAGTTAATAATGGTGCTGATTGGGAGAGCAATGCCATCAGCAGCACATTTTAGGAAGGAAGAGGGAATATTGACGGGAGCATTAGAGCAAGGTTTAAGTTTGGACAAAAGTTTTTTTATAAAGTTAGTGGAGATGGTTTTGAGTTCAAATAGATGAGGTGAGTTAGAAGGGGAGAGTGTAGAGAAGTTGGGTTATTAGTGGGAAATGTCTTGGTGAGGGTAGTAATAGTTTTTATGAAAAATGAGTTAAATTCAGAGCCTAATTTGAGGTCAGATTTACTTGGGTCAGGACAGGGATTATTCTTGGAGCCTGGATTGAGGAGTGAATTTATTGAGTTCCAGAATGTTGGGGGGTTTTTATCATTATTGGACTGAAGCTTGATATAGTAGGAATTTTGTATTTGGTGATTAGCCGTATTGAACAGTTGTGGAGCTGTTTATATTGGAGCAAGGTATTGGCCAGTTTATTGTTTTGGTAAAGCTTCCATAGTTTGTCTCTGTGGTGCATAATCTGTTTTGTGTGTTTGGATAGCCAAGGAGCAGTTTTAGTTTTTATCCTTTTGTTTCTTAGTGGAGCTATTGAGTTTAACGTATCAAGAAAGACAGAGTTGAAGTATTCTATAGCCTTGTCAAGAGGAAGGATGTTTAGAATTTGCCAGTTCACTTGTTTGAAAGTATTTGAGAAAGTAGTTGGGTTGAAGCTATTGAGGTTACGAGTTTGAATGTATTGATGCTGGTGTGGGGAGGAACTTGTTGAGCGATGCATAAAGGCTGGGAGGTGTTTGCTAAACGTATCAGGAATTGTGCCAGAATTGGTTATTTTATTTGGATATGAGACTAGGATCCAATCTATAGTGGATCTGGGAGGGTTTATTTTGTTAGGTTAGTGATGGAGAGGATTATTTGAGTGAAGTTATAGAGGTTAATGGATAAGGAGGGAGAGGGGCAATTGATTTTATTCCAGTCAATATTCACATCACCAAGGATATAATTTCATAGTTAATTTCAGTAGAGGTCCATAGGAGAATATTTTCGAGTGTAGAGATATTGTTACCAGGTGAGATATATAGGGCAATGATGCAGATATTTTTATGTTTATTTAGTTTTAGAATTCCAGCAGTTAGTTCAGTGTTCTGGAATTGAGGAATTGGAATTTGGAGGGGAATTAAGGTAAGAAGGTTGGAGTAGACTAGGGCAGTGCCTCCACCTTTTTTATTTAGTCAGTCATTTCTGAGACAATGAAATCCTGAGGGCAGAATTTCAGATTTGGAGATAAAGTGCTTGAGCCAGGTTTCAGAGATGGCTAAGATATCTGGTTGGTTATGGCTTAACCAAGCTTGACATTGATGTACTTTGTTGTTTAGACTTTGTGCATTAATTGTAAAAATTTTAGGGTGTTGAGATAGGAGGAAGAGGGTAAGGGATGAGTGTTGTTAATAAAGGATGTAGAACCAGGGTTAGATGGATATCACCAGCTTGGACTAGGTTGTTGAAGGAGAAATCCTTTAGCCATATTGTTCTGCCAGGTATGAATTTTGGTAGATTGTAGATTGGAGCAGGTGTCAGTGTCTTGACTTTAGAGGAGAAGAGTTTAGGGTGAAATAGGTGCAAAAGGTTGGGCTGAATGAGAGAAGAGGCGATAGAGTGGAAATGGGAGTAAGAGTGAGGGAGAAGGTGGGTTTGTATGGCAGTTGTCTTTGTAGGTGGTATTGGACAAGCATAGGTGGAATATGAGGTAGCATAGTATAAGGGAAGTAGGAACATAAAGAGTAGGCTGGGGGACTGGAGGGTGTGACAACTTGCGGAGAGCATGTTGGAGCAAAGAGAGAGTGGTATGAGTGGTTAGGAAAATAGAGAAGACTATGAAGAAGAAAGGGTTTAAAAAGTGATGGAGGTATTCTAGAGATTTAAGGAAAGAGGAGTGGACTATAATTATTGGGTGGAGTACAGATTACAGAGTTTAAAAAGGATGGCTATAGGTGGGAAGAGTAATGGGGGGAGCAGGTATTGGGTAATTAGGCTGAGAGGGTGGGGTAACATAGGAATAAAGCTAGGAGTACTAGGAGCATGTGGGCATTGAGGGCAGGGTAGGGGAGCGGAGTGAGCCTGTAGGGTGAACGGAGCGGGAAAGGACACTAGAGGTGAGTATGGCAGAAAAGGTATCAGCAAAGAGCAGTTTAAAGGCTGTAGTTGGAAGGAATGAGCTAAATATTTCCAGCCAGAAAATGAAGGCTGCCTTTACAGAGGGTGGTTTAGCGGGGGGGGGGGTATTTACAGTCTAAGGATATTAACTCACAACTGTTTGTAAAAAAATAAAACTTGTTGGAATTATAAAGATGATGGTGCTGCAGTAGCATTGTTTCCTCACAGTAAGACGTTGTCCTGTTCGATTCTCAGCTAAATCGTCTTCTGTGTGGAGACATGCATGAATGGGTGTACCTTTGTTGAAGATTGTATGTCAGGGCTGGCAACTCTGTACGTAAAAATCTGCTGCCAATCATTAGCGCACTAGAGTTCCACTGTGGCGACCCCTAACTGGGAAAAGCCGAAAGATACAACATTTAAGATTTATATTGGTAGATGCTGCCACCTAATGGTAGAAAGAGATAGCAAACAGCAGGGATAATTGGACAAGTCTTAGGTTTAAATATATTCTAGGGTAGTGATAACAGGAGGGGGAGAGGGCAAACGGTCTGTGGTAGGCTGCTAGAACATGCACACGGGAGGGCAGACTAACTCTATAGATAGTACATCAAGTCTACATTTAATTAGTGTTAAGCAACATACATTTACACAATCTTGTTGGGGGGGGGATCTTCTCAGTAGTATTTTTCTAAGTACCAGGCAAGCTGGCCATTTCAGGGTGTCTTTAGGTGATAGCCGGAGGTATTCCTTTTGTGTTTAAAGCAGGGAGGGAGCACCCAGGATGGATTACTGTAGAGGAGAGGGAGACAACACTGAATTAGATAATACTGCAGATGGAGAGGGGAAAGGTAGCAGGTAAGGGATGTTTATTGAAGAAAGGAGGGTGTAACAAAGCACAGTAGTAGAGAGAGGCTATGGTTAGATGAGGCTGGAGCAAGTATGTAGAGGAAGATTAGGTTTAGGGGATTAACAATGGAAGGCAGCAAACATTATGCTATGAACAATACAAGTTAGGCAATATATGCTCCATTAAATAGAACAAAGCATTCATTCCAGCAGAGTGTAGCCTCCCTAACACCTCAGATGCCCAGGTGAGAGCCGCCCTCTATAAACCTAAAAACACAGCATCAATGGGACCGGATGGTGTCCCGGGCTGTGTGCTACATGAACTCCAAGAGGAACTAAACCCACACATAAGGCTGCTGTTTAATCTTAGCCTTACCACAGGATACGTACCCAAAGAGTGGCGTACGGCAACAGTGGTCCCACTTCACAAAGGCGGTGCTTCTACGGACCCTGGAAATTACCGCCCCATAAGCCTGACAAGCCTGGTCTGCAAAGCTATGGAGAGGATCATTATGGAACTCATAAACAAAGACATTGGGGACCTACAGACATTGGATCCTACCCAATTTGGCTTTGTCAAGGGCAGATCCTGCCTTCTGAACTTGGTCGACTTTTTTGAAATAGTCACTAAGGCCATTGATGAGGGTAAGGCAGTTCACACAGCCTACCTTGACCTTGCAAAAGCCTTTGACACAATACCCCACTCGGGCATCATAGACAAACTCACCAGCTTAAATGTAAACCCATATGTCACAAGATGGGTTGCAAATTGGCTCAAGGACAGAACCCACAGGGTCAGAGTTGCTGGAGCTATGTCAGACTCTAAGCCAGTCACAAGCGGTGTCCCACAGGGCTCAGTCCTGGGACCTCTCTTGTTCGGCATTTATTTTTCCGAGGTACAGGCAAACATAGGAGGATTGTGGCTGACAAAGTTCGCAGATGACTGCAAACTGGGCGCCATAATTGATACTCCAGCGGACACAAACATCCTTCAGAGAGGCCTCATAGAAATGGATAATTGGTGCCAGAGCCATGGCCTTAAGCTAAACGCCAAAAAATGTATAGTCATACCCTTTGGGAAAAACAAGGTACCGACAAATTACCACATAGGCGGTAATCAGGGACCTAGGGACCCAGGTTGACAGTAACCTCTCATTTGACACTCACATTGCCAAAGTGGTTAGGAAGACCTTCTATATTGCCCATCTTATCATGAAGGGTTTCACATCTAGATCAAGAGAGGTCATTGTGCCCCTGTACTCTTCTCTTATCAGGCCAATGATTGAGTACAATGCCCCATTTGGGATGTATCTCACCCGACACCTGCAGCAGTTGGAAAGACCCCAAAAGTTCCTCACCAAGAGGATAAAGGGTCTTAAACATATGTCATATGCTGCCCGACTGAAAAAACTCCAGCTCTATTCAGTTGCATACCGCCTACTCAGAGGTGATCTGTGCCTGACGTACAAGACCATGTCCAATCCTGAATTAATGGACATGCTCCACCTCAGAAAATCCAAATCCATCAGAGCCATGAGAACAAGTGACTTAAACCTCAACACAGAAATAAATAGAACGTGCTGGAGGGACAGATTCATAACCCAGAGGCTCCCTACACTCTGGAACAGAATCCCAGTCCATGTTAGGCAGAGCCCCTCACTGACTCTATTCAAGAGAAATCTCGACGAGTGGATGGGAGATCGTAGGTTTACCCCGGTGGTCATCTCTTTGTCACTACTAGACAGAGGCATAGTAAACTAAACCATAAAAGGGCGTAGTATTCTCATCCTAAGGGGTGGTGTAAGCCACATACACTCTGGCTAGGCTTATAAATGCCCTAGGGCAGATAGCCTAGTACGAACCTATGAACCTATGAACCTATTCAGCAGTTCAGCATGCTATCAGTGACCCTAGTCCATTTGAGAGGACAGGGTTATGCAGCAGTAGAGCCAAATATAACCAGCAGAAAGCAAGGGGTAAATGATAAAGTAATACTATAAAATCTCTAAACAGTGCAATATATAGTGCTCAACAGACTAAAACAGTAAACTTCAATATGTTCATGCTGTGCAATAACTTGTGCTGAACAGTTTTCAAAACAGTTTTCAGAACAATATAAAAGCTGTGTGGTGCCCTTATAGAGACAAACAAATAAGAAAAATAACTGCTAAGCCAGTAATTAAGCTAAAGGCTCTAGCAGGACCATTGATCCATCTTAAAAGAGAAATAAAGGCCTTCAACGATATACGTTTGTTGGCGTCCTTTTAACAGGACATCTGGAGAGCAGACTAGGCCAGCAAAGTGCAACAGTCAAGCCCTGTATACTCAGACTAAAGTAATGCAGCTGGTGATAACATAAAAAGAGACCCACTCGTCCCAGAAATCAGCTTACAGCTGCTAAGGTGGTAATTAACCTAAGCAAAGGGCAAATGACACAGTACAAAGCAAGCAGTCAAACAGTACAGTACAGTATATAGGGCAAAACAGTCCTCAAAACTGTGTAGAAGCCGTGCGGAGCCCTTATAGTTAAAAATGGAAAGAAAAATGGCTGCTAAACCTGATTTTAAGCAGAAGGCTTGAAGGGAGATTGTTATTCCACCTTAAGAGGTTATCCGGCATTCAGTGATGTGCTTCGGTTGGTGTCCTTTTAACAGGACATCATTGCACCAGGTTTCTGGTCGTGACAAGCGAGCAGTATTCAATCAAGCCCCTTGTACCCATACTAAATTAATGCAGCATTAGTCAGTGTAGAAAAGAGCCCCACTCATCCGAAAAGCAGCTTGCAGAGGTCAAAAACACATGTAGGTCACAGATAAAAGATGCCGTCAGCACGAGGCCAACAATAACCTTATAACACAGTTACAGACATTCATTGGAGTGATAGCCATCAGCACAAGGCCATCTATAACCCTAAAACACAGTTACAAGGGCAGACTAACTCTATCGATAGTACATCAAGTCTACATTTAATTAGTGTTAAGCAACATACATTTACACAATCTTGTTGGGGGGGGTCTTCTCAGTGGCATTTTTCTAAGTACCAGGCAAGCTGGCCAATTCACGGTGTCTTCAGGTGATGGCCAGAGGTATTAATTTTGCGTATAAAGCAGGGAGGGTGCATCGGGATGGATTATGGGAGGCAAAAACAAGCAGCCTTAACTGCAGGACCAGAGCAGAGGAGCTGTGGATGCTCAGGACAGGATTTAAAAATGCTTTCAGTACTTTCAGTATTTTGGTCATGTTGTATTTTTGTTCTGAGGTGGTGAACACAAACTGAATCAAACAAAATAATTTTATAGAAATTTTTCAGTTTGATTCAGATGCTATCTTTAAGTTGCAAGGGTGTGTGTGTGTGTGTGTGTGTGTGTGTGTGTGTGTGTGTGTGTGTGTGTGTGTGTGTGTGTGTGTATGTGTGTGTGTACTTGTGTGAAGAAGGGAAGTCTGAATGAGGAGGTCAAAACCAGAATCAAATGTGGTACAAATTATAAGAGATAGTGGGACCGGTTCCAAAAGACTTGTTCTCGGTGTAAGAGACAATTTACACTGAGAGCAGTTCTTTTAGAATCTGGCAGCTGGTGTAAGCTTGTTTATAGAAAGGCTTTACACAAAAATTGGTAACTTACACAGACAGCAAGTCTTTTGGAATAATGCATACTTACACTGAGAATGACTCTTTTAGCATCTGGCCTACTGTGTGGCAGAAAATTGTCAAAGAAGTTTAAAAGTAAGCTGTACAAAATTGTGCTGTAACCAGTGCTTCAGTATGGCACAGAAACCTAGTCAGTGAAGGCAGAACAGCTGAGGACACTAAAGGTGATGGAGATGAAGTACCTAAGATGGGTGGTAGGATGCACACTGTGGGACAAACAAAGAAATGAGGACATCAGTGCAGAAGTCATATCAACCCCACAGAGAAGGTCTAGGAGAAGAGGCTGCAGTGGTTTGATCACATATGCAAGAAACCAGTAGAGCAAATTTGGAAGAGACAGGTAGAAGGCAAACGAAGATGATGTACAGCTAGGAGATGGATCGCATGACTGAAGGCATGAGACAGGCAGAATGACATTAGAAGTAGGTAGGAGAGACTCTGAAACAACACCCAGGCTCCATGTAAAATGAGGGGTTGATGAAGATGATGACAATGATTATCATGTTGGTGATGGTGTGTGTGTGTGCGTGTGTGTTTGTGTTGTGTGTGTATATATATATATATATATATATATATATATATATATATATATATATATATATATATATATATATATATATATATATATACTAGTGCATCTTTTGAATGCACTTCTATTGTTCGAGGACCAGTTAATCAAGTGCTATTTGCCAGTTTCATTAATATAGGACAATAATCAGCTCACCAAAATCTGAAATTACATTTTGAAAGTAAATTTTTTCTGTGTGAGGAGCTTTCTTCGTTGAACTTTATGTGCAAGGAAGACTTGTTTTATCCTCCCACATAATTATTCTAACTCCAAATCGCTGTATCTTCGGAAAAAGTGCAATCCAGTTGAAGTGGTGAACTTGCTTCCAGATAAATGAGTATGACAAATCTGGCTTTGTGACACCCAACTGCAAGCAATGATAATGGCTGTCTCTCATCTTCATTCTTTGTGACTGTAGATGTGTCATTTTCATAATGAATGGACATAAGTAAAGATTACAAGGGATAACCAATTAGATAGACTGTAAGTCTAGACAATGATTTTTGAACATCTTTAGTTTGTGGTCATGATATGTTTTAGCAGGACTTCTTACTTCTACTGCCCCTTTTGTAATAATAAATGAAGTCAGTTACTGAAGAAACTGGTGTGTTGGGTAGTGAATGTAGCATGTATATGCACTGTACATTAATGTAATCCTTTGTCAGAATTAGTGAATCTATTTCCTTGTTAATAAGTGTGTTTGCCCTATATACAAATAAGCCAAACTTCTGCTCATGCTAAAATTGTCTTTAGCTGAAGCTCCTGTGTACTTCTTATCCGCTGATATTCAAAAAAGAATCTTTCACTGCTGACGCAGTCCTACTCTTGAATTCATTCTTGTAGTTTTCTTGCATTAATATTTAGAACTCTGCTGTAGCTTGTCAATCCCCTTGTGAGAAAAGAACCAAGCAGTGTCTGCATATTAAGTAAAGGTGTTATCATTGCTGGTGCAGCCCCTGTTTGAAAGGAGAACTGCTTACATGTGTATTAAGTATATGGTGTGTCACAGCTGATTTAGCCCTTTTACTGAACTGTAGCCCTGCAATGTTTGCTAATTATGCCAGATTTCTGCTACTGCTGAGGCAGTCTCTGGTGAAAGAAATTAATTTGATCTAGTTTGCTAAAATTAATAAAGGTTCTGTCACAGTTGGTGAAGTTCTGTTTTTAAATAAGTTTTTACCTCTGCAGTAATCTTAGATAAGTAATCTCTCAATATTTAAGTAGTTTCTTACTTACTGACATTCATGTGTTGGGTATGTATGTCTTTGTTAGAGCAAGTCCCTTTGTTCAAAAAGAATCCTGCACTCCATGCATAATAACTAGACGTTTGCTACCTCAGGTTCAATATCCTTTCATAAAAGAAACCATGTACTTTGTGCATATTAAATAAGGCCCCTCTCTTTGTTTCATGATGTGGGCTCGTCTGCATATTAATATTAAAGAGCAGTTGGAATGCTTTACAGCGCTTTACTAAAAATCTTTCTTGGGCAATGTTCTCTCTTTAGGAGCTGTATTTCTTTTTTTTCTTTCTTTCTTCTTCTCTTATTTGCTAGTTGGATTTAATGCAATAAAACAGTCTATTTTCCTACCAAACCATAAACAAGTTAGTTTATTTCTGCAGCTGTGTCCTTATGAAACAACAGAAGGCAGCGAATGTGACATCAAAATTAATCTTACAAGTGATTAGCTGTGATTTCAGAACAAAGAGTTATGGCTATGACTTTAATACAAAGTAGCTATAAAGATGAATTCAAAATTATGTATTTTTCTTTTTTGAGAAGAGTATTTCTATCTGTGAAGATGTATACAACAGTTAATGTCTGGGTTGAGCTACATATGGAGTCTTTTGGAAATTCAAGCAGAACTTTACCTGATTTTTACTTTTTCTCAAGTTTCCTCCACTGCTTTATGCATTCTCCATATTGAAGAATTCAAAATAGTGTGAATATTATAATATTAACAAAGGGGCTGAATCCATTCAAGTAGTTCCCCCTTTTGAAAAGAAAAGCATAATTGTACAAGAATTGTGCTACTGCATGTGTTTAAATTCCATATTTGAATCTTTGCTTTCATATAAAGTAAGCATGCAGAGACTGGAGACATAGTTCCCTGGTTGAAGAAATGCACGTGCAGTGTGTGTATTGGTAATATGTATTGCTAGTACTGTCACAGCACTTTTTTTGAAAAAAATTCTAAATATTAAGTGCATAACAGAGATTTATGCATATGAGCCAGAAAGTATTCGTATCTGTGTACTGCAAATTAAAACTTTGCAACTTTTGAAGATCTGTAAAAGTGCTCATCCATTGATTAATAAAGAATTTGGAGAAAACATCTTTCGTTTGCCTTTTTCCTCTGGAGAAGAAGATTCACTACTAAAGAATAAAAGCTTTTGTTTGCCTTTTTCCTCTGGATAAAAAGATTCACTACTAAAGAATAACTAAGGTTCACTGATTTCAGTTAAGAGTCTGTAGCTATCCCTTTGGGACATATTCACACAGAAGTGCAGATTACTGCTACAAAGGCAATATGTTACTAAACACTTAGAATGCTACTGGTTCTCAGTATGTATGAAGCTGAATTAAATGTCATGAATGGAAGAGCTGCTGCATTTCATGAACAGTTGTATTATATTCCATGGCTGAAATTGTGGTATACAATGGTTAACAAAGTATTGTAGTAAAGGGTTACATACCTTCAGAAGCTAGTGATACTGGCAGTAGTACAATCACAGGTCATAGCGACCCTCAGCTGACAAGATATATAAGACAGTTATTCACACAGACAAGAGCAGTGAGCTGAAAAGATACATGTAGATGAATGTATTGCTGTGTATCTACAGTTATTTCATATGCAGACATAACATATTCTGATAATGCATGTATTTGTAGTAGTATGTTTGTATTTACAAAAATTAATATGCAAGTTCATAGGTGTCTACTAGGCTAATGGCCCTGGAGCCTATACAAGCCTAGCCCATAGAAGTGCCCTGGCATAGTGCTGCCCGATGTTAGTTCCCAGTGCCTCAATCAAGTAGAGCCACTGGAGTGATTCCTGGGGTGAACTTTCTATTACCCATCCACTCATCAAGATTTCTCTTGAAGAGGGACAGCAAGGTGGTCTGCTTGACATGTATGGGAAGTCTATTCCAGAGCATGGGCAGTCTCTCTGTGAGGAACCTGTCCCTCCAGCATGTTCTGTTTATTGTGGTAATGAGGTGAGGTCTCTGGAGCATGTGGTGAAGAGGGACTGGGATTTCTTTAGATGCAGCATTTCTAACAGAGCTGAGTCAGACATGGCTTTGTAAGTCAAGCAGAGATCGCCTCCAAGTAGGTGATATGAGACAGAATAGCTGGAGTCTTTTGAGTCTGTCCATGTAGGACATGTGTTTAATGCTTAGTGGCCTCTCCAGCTGTTGCAGGTATGTAGTGAGGTACATGCCAAATGGGGCATTATACTTGATGATTGGTCTAATGATCTAATGATGGAAGAGTAGAGAGAGACGATGACCTCTTTCTTCCTGGATGCAAAGCCCTTGTTATTGAGATGTGCCACATAGAAGGACTTTCTGACCACAGTGGAAATGTGGTGGTCGAATGAAAGGTTGCTATCAATCTGCATCCCCAGATCTCTTTTATAACACATTCAGTGTTCAGTGGGCTCCTATCAATGTGGTAATTAGTAGGAACTGAGTTTTTACCAAAGGGGATGACTACGCATTTTTTGGCATTAAGGTTAAGGCTATGGTTTCGACACCAGTCATTGTTCTCAGTAGAACAACTTTTCCCAAATATTGTGTGTACTACATGGAGCATTCTTACAAAATTCAAAAAAAAATAGTAATATCCTTATAAAAGTAAACTTGCTACACTAGGCATCATAATAAGAACCTTTTATTTAACAACAATCAAGCAGTCTTGTGCCCAGGGAAACATAAAACTGAAACACTTCAACTTAGAATATTCAGACAAAATAATTATTAAACATTTACATGGCATACATCAAAATTTTAAAGACTGGTGTGGTAGTCATTATTTTATCTTTGTGTAGAAACAGAAAGAAATATGGAAGACTGTTTATTATTTTTTCTGCTTTCTGTCCATTTGCCAGTTCACTTTTACACATCTGGAGAGGGGACTTTTTTAACTATGCAACTGAGGTAGTCAGATTGGGGAGGACCATATCTTGGAGCCAGAGATGTAGATATATCATATACTTTCACACAAGTGCTTCCTTTTGTGTGATCACAACATGCTTCTTCAGCTTTGCCCTCTAATTACTAAAACTAATCACCCTGCACCTAGCAAGAGTAGTCCCATCCATTGTGCACTAAACCATGCTTGGCTATAACAGATTCCCATAGCATCTCTCAAGGAAGCAAAGAGGCTGTGGGCTACTTGATCATCCTTACCCCAGATGTCCATCAGAGAGAACTCTCATTTCTTAACTGACACGCTACTTACTCTGCCCAAGACAAAATAAACAGGTACTGATTGATTGTAAAGGAATCCTCAGGTTATAGATTCACCTCCTCCAACTGCACCCAAGAAATTAGCTAACTATAAATGCTGTATGTCAGGAAACAGAAGGAGTCACCACGTATAAACCAATACCTCTGTTTGTAGCAAACAAGAATAAAATTTATTGTAAAGTAAGATAAAATGAGTGCTTTCGCATAGACAAGCTATGCTTCTTCAGATCAAGTTACAATTATGAGTAGAGACTTTTTCTTTTTATGTGCACAGATGAAAACATTTTGGCGGGTCTTTCAAATACTTCAATTAAACAATAATGAATCAATTAAAGAATTAAAGGGATTTCTAAAGTTTCCAACATTTAAAATGCTCATAACTTTCTTAATACATAAAAAGTGTTCCTATAGCATAATAACAAACTGTCTTTTGCAAAAAAATGCACACAGCTGCCGATGCAGAAAACGTGCAACATTCCCAAGCAGAAACTCTCAAGCAAAAACTGTGAGCAATACAATATGTCTCTCCCGTGTCAAAATGAATGACAATTCTCCTTGTTTACGGAAAATGACTGCCAATAAAATTTTGCAGTAAAACATAATAATATTCATAGTAGCTAGTATATTAGGTGCATATATCATAACCAAACATTATGTATGGTTGTTTAAACCTAATGGTAGTAATCATGAAGTCTCCTGTCATGGCTCATTTTTCCGATCAGATCTCAAAATAACATATTCGTAAAAAACGAATATACATTAAATGTATAAAATAAATAAAATGAAGCCCTTCAATATATAACATTTTCAAGTAACCACTATAAGTGATAAAATAATAAAAATAATAAAAATAAAAATAATAAAACATGGTATAATATACCGTTCCCGTCTCAAAGTTCTCTTTATGTACGGGAAATAACGGCCAGTAAGATTTCATTTATTAAACCATAAAAAAAATTTTGTTATTTAATTTAATTTAATTTAATTTATGAAGTGCTTATATCATAATCAAACACTATATAAAATTATTTAATCATGGTCACAATGATCAAGAGACCTCCTATCATGGCTCATTATTCTTATCAAACTCCAGTGTATCCTGCTCGCATAAAAACGAGTATGTGCCAAACATATCGAATATAGACTTTCTATTATATAGATTTTATGACCAAGTATGTTGGCTTACTCATAAGCATGAAGTACTATGTTATAAAGTCCTGTTATAAACCAACAAAATGCTCATTATAAAGCTCAGTACTGTTATGTTTATTCGTAACTATAAATGCTGTTATTCTAAAATTGAGCTTTGTCTTTTCCAGAAGTTCCTTAATTTGCTCCTGAAATTTAGCAGCAGATGGGAAAAGAGCAGTACTACATCAGTTATCTTATCTGGTAATATATAAACTTAATCTGGCATGTTTCTCAGAGGACATGAAGCTGTTACAACAGCAGCAGTGTGATTCCAAACTCACAGATGGACCACAGGAAAACATCCAGACTACCTAGCTACTCTCTTTACAAACCCTAGGAGAAATCCTATAGAGTGTTATGGAGGAAAGATAGACAACCGTGGAGAGCTTTAAGTTTACGTAAATGGGGTTGGTACTGGCTTTGCCAAAAAAGAGTTTTTATCATATACTCCTCAACCAGTTCAGGATGGCATCCAGGCATTCTCCTAATAACACAAGAAGTAAGGTCCATTCCTGAGTGAAAGAGAGGTGTGGTACAATAGAAGAATCACATTGTTGAACTGTAGGAAAAACTTGCATTCTAAAAGGACCATACAAAACAGTCTCGTTTTGTCATGCAGTCTGTGCAGATCACATGCTTCTGATACTTTTTAATTTCTCATCTAATATATATATATATATATATATATATATATATATATATATATATATGGCTTTCTTAGTAAAACTCATAAACTCATAAAACAAAAATACACTGAAACACTGCTGGCATCAAAGTGGATGAAACCGAGAATGGCCAGAAAAAAAGGTTGACTAAAAGAAGTCAAAACTATATAGATATAGATACAGATATATAAATAGGTTTTTCCTTCTAGTAAAAAATGTTTATCTACATCCCCCATGTGAAAGCTGTGTCCCCACATTCCCTGCAACTTATATATCTATATCTATAGGTATATATATATCTATAGGTATATATATATATATATATATATATATATATATAGGTCCCCTTCGTAACGTCAACCCATGGTTCATCAATTGTCAGGCTGGACAAGAAATTCTACTACACAACATTACAAACTAAATACCAACACAACCCGCAAAAATTTTGGAAAAATGTAAACCAGCTACTAAAATCCACCCAAAAGGCTACCCCCAAACCAACCACCCCTGACACTAAAGTTACCATTGAAACACAATTCAACTCCCACTTTGTGAACTCAGTTCTGTCCTTAGTATCACAGGACAGTTCCTTCCTCACTATCCCCCCCAACACAAATAACACTAATACAGGCTTTACCCTCAAAACAGTTTCCACCACTTCAATCAAAAGCATGCTCCCCAAACTAAAAACCTCATCAACAGCAGCCGACCTACTCCCCAGCTATTTCTTGAAACTCACAGCAGATGCTATTGCTATCCCAATCTCCACTCTCATAAACAGATCAATTGTTGAAAACTATGTGCCCAAACTCTGGAAAATATCCTATGTTACACCCATACATAAAGGCGGGACCTCCAATGAACTTAATTATACTTTTTATTTATTTATTTTTATTTATTTTACATTTGTTTACCGGGCTAGTCCAACTGGATACATTTCCATTTTCAGCAGAGGCCCAGGGAGAAAAGCTCCACATTGAAGTTAATACAAACAAGTCATTTACATAAAGAAAGTAAGTAGTTAGTAAAATACAAACAGAAATAAGGTTCAATCTAGATTATACTAGTTGAAAATATATACTGGGAAGGACACTTACTCTAATTTTATTTACAGTACAAGATAGGGGAGTTATACTTTAGTAAAACATACATGAAGAGTATAATTGATTAAGTAAATATAAACCATACAGAGTTCTATATTAATTCATATCAGAGGCTAATTAACAAGGGTGTTTTAGAGATTGTCTACTCAAGGGGAGTGAGTAGAGAGAGGTAAGAGAGGGTGGTTAAGAGAAGAGTAATTAGTAGAATCGTAAGATTAGTCGGGATTGATGCATGGGCATAGCCAGAGTGTTTTTAGATGTTGTTTGAGCTTTTGTTTAAAGAGGAAGGGTGACGAAGTAGAAGTTAGAGTGGCAGGTAGAAGATTCCAGTATTTACCTATGGTGTTGGAGAACAGTGAGTCGCCTGCTATGTTATTGGACTTAGTTAGCTTCACAAGAAGTTTATTAGAGGAGCGTAATGAATTTAGGTTAGAATAGGGAGAAATAAGGTCAGAAAGTATAGGGGTATTTTTTGGTTGGTAAAATATCCTATGAACAAAGGTAAGTTGGGAGAGTAATAGCGTATTTTTTAGTTCTAGCCAGTTTAGTTGTTGTAGATTCTGACAGTGGTGAGTTCTAAATGGGTTTGCGGTAGCAAATCTAGCAATGCTATTGTATGCATTTGCTAGTTTAGTGAGGTTATTTTACTTTAGGTTAGTGTATATGGATGAAGCATAAAGAAGAGTGGAAATAAGATGAGAGTGAGCAAGTGTAATTTTGGCCTGTCGAGTTAAAAAGGTTTTAATTCTATATAAGGAGCCGAGTTTTCTATTTACGGTTTTAATAGTGTTATTAATGTGATTATCAAAAGTGAGGTTATTGTCAATTATAATACCTAACAGCTTAGTGGTAGAGTCAGGGGCTATGTGTGTGCCATTGTTGGAAGTAATAGAGAAGTCTATGAGGGGGGACTTACTATTAGGCCTGAAGAGCAGGAGTTTGGTTTTATTGGCATTCAAAAGGAGGCAGCATTTCAAGAACCATGCCTCAACTGTGCTAAATACATTCTGTGTTAAGGTTTGTAGTTCAGAGGAGGTGTTAGCAGAGCATATAAGTGTTGAGTCATCTGCATATTGAATACATGTAGCTTGAGGTATTGCTACATGTAAGTCATTTATGAATAATGAGAAGAGGAGAGGTTCTAGGATGGAACCCTGTGGAACTCCAAGAGAGACTGGCAGAAGGGATGAAAGTGTGTTATCCCAGAGAACTGCCTGTTGCCTGTTACTAAGGTAGGAAGTGAACCATTGAATAGCTTTGGTATCTAGAGAGAGAGAGATTCAGGGGGTTTTTATGTGCATATTGTGGTTTACCATGTCAAAGGCTTTTGACAGGTCTATAAAGAGTGCTGATGACAGGATACTATTATTGTGGTTTCTATTGATACACTCGGTAAAAGATAGGAGAGCTGTTGTAGTGCTATGAAATGGCCTAAAGCCATGTTGGCAGTTGGCTAGTAAGTTATATTGAGTTAAGTGGTGCATTAGCTGATGATGAATACATTTCTCCATAATTTTTGCTAAGGGTGATAAGAGTGCTAGAGGTCTGTAGTTAGAATACTCATTTGAGCTACCTCCTTTATGTAAAGGGATCATGTGTGAAAATTTCCAGATAGCAGGGATGATTCCTTCATTGATGGTTCTGTTTATAAGGAGTTGCATCCATACTCAGATGCTAAACTATCTCCTAGACAGCAACATCCTGTCACCTAGTCAGCATGGTTTCAGACCTGCCCATAGTACCACTACAGCCCTCCTCTAGTTCACAGACACAGTAAACCATCTCAAAAATGAAGGCCTACAAGTGTCAACTCTTTTTTTTTGGATATGTCCAAAGCATTTGACACAGTCTCACACCAAATCCTGCTAAACAAACTAAAGCAACATCATCTATCAAATTCCACTCTTACCTGGTTCCAAAGCTACTTAACTGACAGGTACCAAGCTGTGAAATGGGAAAATTCTCTCTCTCCTCAGCTGCCCATAACTATCGGAGTCCCACGGGGTTCTATCTTAGGACCACTACTATTCACAGTCTTCACAAATTACCTCCATACCTCCACACAGCATGCATCTATAATTCAGTATGCAGATGACACTACCTTAATCTGTGCTGCACAAAACATTCCCACCCTCCTGCAAACAACTCAACTAGCATTTCTGACATTGAAAACTGCCTTACCAAAGCCCAACTTATCCTCAATCCAAAGAAAACTCAGCTTATGATTATAACCAGTTCTAACAAAAACACTAACAGTCCATTCACTGTCTACTCCACAAATGCTACTCCAATTGCTCCAGTGGCACAGGGTAAGCTATTGGGAATAACCTTAGACTCCCACCTAAAATTTGATAGTCATCTCAACCTAACTATTAAAAAAGTACATGCCAAACTGGGGTCACTCTACCGTACCAAACCATTTCTTACCAACAACACAAGATCAGCCATTGCTCGCTCCCAACTTCTATCCACCCTACTCTATGCATCTCCCATTCTGACTAATCTCAACAAAACTGAACTAAGCAAAATGGAAGCCTGCTATAACAGAATTGCCCACTTTGCTGCAAATTGCTCATATAGAACTCATCACTGTACTGCTTTGCGACAGCTCCACTAGCTTGAACTGCCCAACCTCCTAACCTACAATCAGCTCTGCCTCTGTCATTCTATATATTACCTCCCCAATAAGTGTCCTGCCCTCAAAAACCTAGTACAACATCACTCAGCCAAAAGGCCTCTTAGAGCATCAAGCAAACTACTACTAGAAGTCACCAACAGCTACAATAGCTTTGGAGATGCACTATATAGTAGTTCAGTGGCAAAAAAATGGAACTCTGTTCCTACTAGCATTCAAAACACATCATCCAAAGCCTCCTTTAAAGACCTCATCAGGCAACATCTCAAGCAAAGTTGGCAGTGCCATGATTGCTCCCCAGGCTAGTGAAAGCGGGTAACATATACATACTAAATCTAGAGCACTTGATAATAGTTTTCTATCTTACTCACAAACACTGGCTAATTTACATGTACCTGTGTACTATGTATGTATTCTACCTATGTTCCAAATTTCAGCTGTACACCACAAATCTATTAATTACCTTTATTTTTAAAATTATTATATTTTTGTTTGTTTCTCTCCACTGTAACTGTTTATGTGCCACATACCAATATAAAAACATGTCTCTTGTAATTTGTGTGTATACTGATCATGTCTAAATAACTAAATGTGTCTGTAATTTTTCTTTGTGGAGCTTTTCTCCCCGGGCCTCTGTTGAAAAAGGGCCTTTTTGGCTCAGTCAGACATCCCTGGTTAACAAATGTAAAATAAAATAAAATAAATTAAACGCTGTAATTGTACAAGCACAAACTCTTGCAACTCTCCAGTTTTTGCAGGTCTAGTGAGGTACAGGCCAAATGGGGCATTCTACTCGATGACTGGCCTAATGAGGAAAGAGTAGAGGGAGACAATGACCTCTTGCTTCCTGGATGCAAAACCCTTAGTAATGAGATGTGCCACATAGAAGGACTTGGTCAAAAGAGAGGTTGCTGTCAACCTATGTTCCCAGATCTCTTATAACGTCTTTGGTGTTCAATGGATTACCATCGATGTAGTAATTCATGGGAACCAGGTTTTTCCCAAAGGGGATGACAACACATTTTTTGGCATTGAGCTTAAGGCCATGGTTCTGACACCAGTTGTTGGTCTCAGTGAGGCTTTCTGTAGGATGTCAACATCACTTGCGGAGTTAATTATGGCTCCCAACTTGCGATCGTCTGTGAACTTTGTCACCCAGAGTCCCTTCATGTTGGCCTGGACTTCAGAGAAGTAGATACCAAACAGGAGAGGACCCAGGACCAAACCCTGTGGGACTCGACTTGTGACTGTTCGGCAGTCTGACTAGGAGTCAGCTACTTTCACACTGTGGGTTCTATCTGTGAGCCAGTTTGCAACCCACCTAGTGGTATAGGAGTTGATGCCTAGCTTAGTGAGTTTTTCTATGATTCCTGAGTAGGGAATGGTATCAAAGGCCTTGTCCAGATCAAGGTAGGCTGTATGAACCACCTTGCCTTCATCCACAGCTCTGGTGACTGACTCAAAAAAGTCAACCAGGTTGAGCAGGCATGATCTACCCTTCACAAAACCAAACTGTGTGGGATCCAGAGTTTGGAGATTCTCTGTATCCTTGTTCATTAGGTCCATAATGATGCATTCTATAGCTTTGCATATCAGACTCATCAGGCTAATAGGGTGATAGTTCCCAGGTTATGTAGCCGCTCCTCCTTTGTGGAGAGGGTTGGTAGGGAAAAAGCCTGAGGTGATGCTGTGATTGAGCAAACACACAGGTGAGGTACCAGTTCACTCTGTAGTTCATGTAGAACACAGTCAGGGATATTGTCAGGTCCCATAGAAGCTGTATTCTTGGCCTTAGACAGTGCAGTTTTAACCTGTGCAGCAGTAATACTAGGTGCTTGGCAATCTACTGGTATTGTGATTGGTCCTTTGGTAGGGGTGAGAGGGGTAAAGTTGGCACTGAATCTTTCAGTCAGTATATTGGCAATATCTGTTTGCTCTGTGTAGGAGGTGCCATTGTGCAATAGCTCTGAGCAAATCTGGGTATTGCCGTGGAGGTTCTTTACAAAACTACAGAAGGCCTTGTGGATGTCTTTACTATCTGCTGCAATACTGTTTTCATAGCTAGCTTTAGAGGATTTGATGAGGGATCTCAACTTTTTGTTGTGGCTGATAAGGGAGTTTTTCTTGGGACTTCACCTTATTTTGCATCAGTTTCCTCCTTCTGTTGTAGAGTTTGTTTATAGCAGGGGACCACCAGATTGGCTTCTTTTTTTTGGAGAAGAGCATCTTGGTTCTTTTGGGTATGGCGAGATCCATGCATTTCTGTACATGTTCGTACAGAGCATTACTGTATGATTCGTTGGTCATGCAGCTGTTCTCCAATTGCAGGGGTGGTCTGAAGTTAGCCACCTCTTTTTAGGAGCCCAAAGTTATCTTTGGAGAAGTTTTTCATGGTGGTTACCTTTGTGTGTGTGTGGGGGGGGCGGGGGGCATGTGGATGTCCAAGGTGATTAGTTTGTGGTCGGATCTAACCCAGGGAGGAGTTGACTATTGTTATAGGGCAACGGTCGCCCATGTTAGTAATGACCAGATCAAGGATGTTGCTACCTCTAGTGGGGGTAAGAACGAGCTGGTCCAGGGCATTGTAATTAATGAATTCCAGAATACGTTGGGCAAGTGTATTTGTGAGGAGTTTTCCCAGTTAATGGAGAGGTAGTTGAAGTTCCCAGTATGAGAGTATTAGGTTGGACCCTAATATTCTCCAGAATGCTTAGGAACGGGGATTGTGATTCTTGGGACATGGTTGGGGACCTATAGCAGGCTACGACCTGAATCACTGTCTTATCTAATGTTAGCTGCACCTGAAGTATTTCTGATGTATTATGTTGGGCTACCAGCCTGGAGGTGTGCACATCTTTTATGAATATGGAAACACCACCCCCTTTGGAGCTTTGGTCCAAGTTCTGGGGTTGAAAGGTGTAGAATGAGTTATAGCCTGGTAATGCAGGGGTGCTTTCTGCTGCCCTGAACCAGGTCTCTGTTACAGCACAAATGTCGATGTTCTCCATTTTAAGGAGTGCTTCGAGCGAGTGCATTTTGAGAGTTAGACTTCTAGTGCTGATTTTGCTAATCTTCTCAGGCAGAGTTTTTATATACATTATATATCTGTATGTGTGTGTGTGTGTGTGTGTGTGTGTGTGTGTGTGTGTGTGTGTGTGTGTGTGTGTGTGTGTGTGTGTGCATATATATATATATATATGTGTATATGTATATATATATATATATATATATATATATATATATATATATGTATGTGTGTAGATATATATATATATATATATATATGTGTGTGTGTGTGTGTGTGTGTGTGTATATATATATATATATATATATATATATATATATAGATATATATATAAAAATATATAGATATATATATATATATATATATATATATATATATATATATATATATATATATATATATATATATCTATAGAGCTATGGGTCCACTTTTAAATCCCGAAATACCAAAATCCTGAGTTTTGAGATACCGAACTCAAAACATCGAGATTTAGGTATCTCAAAATTTAAAAGTGGACAAAAAATAAATAAACACAGCTAAAATAATGTGTTTGGAGGGGGGAAAGCCCCACCTCCACACCCCATGTGGGCAGCTGTGACCCCCATACCCCCCTACTTAAATATACTAACTCCGAGATTGTGCTACAGTGAAGCAAACGGTAATGCTTCTGTGGCACTTACCATTCTCTTCACAGTAGCACAATCTCGGACTTGGTATATTTAAGTAGGGGGGATGGGGGCTTGTCCCCCTGCAAACGCTTTATTTTAGTTTTTTTTTTTGTCCACTTTTAAGTTTTGAGACACCGAAATCTCGATGTATTGAGTTTGGTATCTCAAAACTCGAGATTTTGGTATTTCAGGATTTAAAAGTGGACCCATATTTTATATATATATATATATATATATATATATATATATATATATATATATATATATGTGTGTGTATATATGTATACACATATATTTGTGTGTATCTCTCTCTCTCTCTCTAAATATATATATATAGATATATATATATGTGTGTGTGTGTGTGTGTGTGTGTGTGTGTGTGTGTGTGTGTGTGTGTGTGTGTATCTCTCTATATATATATTTATATATATGTGTATATGTATATATATATATATATATATATATATATATATATATGTGTGTGTGTGTGTGTGTGTGTGTTTATATATATATATATATATATATATATATATATATATATATATATATATATATAGATAGATAGATATAGTTTTTTTTTTTTTTTTTTTTTTTTTTCCAGTATAGCAGATTGTTGCTGATATTTAATTTATTAATTCATAGGTGCAAACTCACAGCATTGGTGTGACTGTTGACATCTGCTATTTTGGATAGAGTCTGATTGGCTATAAGCTACAATAATTAAATACATTGGTTAGCTCACTGTTAAAGTGTTTGGTAACCGAGACCTTGGTGACAGTTGTGTCTGCTGCTGGCCATGTTTACTGAGAAAACAGGAAAGGGGTGCAGGCTACAGAGAGGTATTAGTAGGTCCTACCAGTAAACATTATTTAGCTTTCCCGTGTAAGCTACTTTTGATAAGATTACACTAGAAGTCAATTGTCTTGGGCAGAGATTGGTGAAATTACAGAGTACCAGTAATTGCAAGTCTTTTTGGTATCTATACAGTGTAAAGCTTATTTTTAATGTGGGATGACATGGCAATAACCTGATACAGTAGACTTCATTTGTGATATCTCTTAAGGCCAATAGCTCCACTCATATTTATTTGGTAGTCAACAGTATGGGCCATGAGTCTATAAACTCTGATCATTACTTATAAATTGGAACTATTGGTTTTGGATTTCAATCCCATGACAGTGAATATCACATTGTCATGTAGCATTTTTACTTATGATTAAAATAAATCTCTGCACACATGTATTGTACATTATTGTTGCATTCTGCATACTGAGAAGTTGTTCAGCAGAACACCTTCAGTGGAAAGTATAACAGGTTTATAAGTTCATAGGTTGGTACTAGGCTATTGGCCCTCAGGCCTATACAAGCCTAGCCAAACAATTCCCTGGATATTTCTTCCCACAATATTTCCTTTCCTGGACCCCTGTCTAGCACGGCTACTGCTGTGATTCCCCAGGATGAATTTCCTATCTCCCATCCAATCGTCAACCTTCCTCTTGAAAAGGGCCAAAGAGACACTCAGCTTGACATGTATGGGCAGTCTATTCCAGAGTATGGGGAGTCTCTGGGTCAGGAACCTACCCCTCCCGCATGTTTTATTCATTGTGATGACAAGGTTTTGATCCCTGGAGTGTGTGGCTCTGAGGGATTGAGATTTCTTTAAGTGGAGCATGTCAAACAGCTCAAGGTTTGACATGGCTTTATATGTTAAGCAGAGATCGCCTCTGAATAGACGATATGTCACAGAGTATAGCTAGAGTTTTTTTATACGGTCAGCATAGGGCATCTGCTTTAGGCCTGTGATTCTTTTAGTGAGGTATTTCTGCGGCCTTTCCAGCTGTTGTAGATGTCTTGTGAGGTACATACCAAATGAGGCGTTGTACTTTATAATGGGTCTAATGAGGGATGAGTACAGTGGGACAGTGACTTCCTTTTTTCTGGATGAAAAGCCCTTAGTGATGAGGTGTGCCACATAGAATGATTTCCTGACTATTGTGGCAATGTGGTTATCGAAGGTGAGACCACTGTCCACGTGTGTCCCTAAGTCTTTCATCACACTTTCAGTGTTTAGTGTACTGCTACCTATGTGGTAATTCATGGGTACATGGTTTTTCCTAAAGGGGATAACTATATTTCTTGGCATTAAGCTTGAGCCCATGGCTCTGGTACCAAGCATCTGTATCTGTAAGGCCCTTTTGTAGAATATCCACATCATTTGGGGATTCATTAATGGCTCCCAGTTTGCAGTCATCTGTGAACTTTGTTAGCCAGAGTTCCTTAGTCTTGGCCTGTACTTCAGAGAAGTAGATGCCAAACAAAAGCGGTCCCAGGACTGAACCCTGAGGTACTCTATTTGTCACTTGTCTGGAGCTGGATTTGGAGTTGGCTACTTTTATAGTCTGGGTTCTGTCAGTAAGCCAGTTGGCAACCCATCGAGTGACGTAGGGATTTATGCCCAGCTTAGTAAGTTTATCTATGATTCCAGGGTGGGGGGTGGTGTCAAAGGCATTGGCAAGGTCCAGATAGGCTGTATGGACTGCCTTACCCTCATCCACAGCTCTGGAGACTGATTTGAAGAAGTCAGTCAGGTTCAGAAGACAAGATCGGCCCTTAACAAACCCATACTGGGTGGGGTCCAGTGTTTGAAGGCTGCCAATGTCTTTGTTTATAATTTCTATGATAATGCATTTCATGCCTTTGCAGATCAGGCTCATCAAACTGATGGGACAGTAGTTCCTGGGATCCAAGGTGGATCCCCCCTTGTGGAGTGGGATAACTATAGTTGTGCACCAATCAGTGGGCACAAAGCCCGAGGTGAGGCTATGATTAAAAATGACACTTAGGTGAGGTGCCAGTTCATTTTGTAGTTCATGTAGTACACAGCCCGGGATGTCATCTAGTTCCGTGGATGCTGTATTCTTAGCTGTGGAGAGTGTGGTTTCTACCTGTGTGGCTGTGAGTACCAGAATTTGGCAATCGTTTGGTATTGAGATGGGCCCTTTAGGGGGTGAGAGGGGGGTGAAGTTGGCACTAAATCGATCTGCCAGGATATCGGCAATATCCTTGGGATCAGTATATTTAATGCCATTCTGTTGTAGCTCAGAGCAGATCTGAGCATTGCCATTTAGGTTCTTGGCATAACTATAGAGTGCCTTGTGGTTGTCTTTGGAATCTTTGGCAATTTTATTTTCGTAACTAGCTTTGGAGGATTTTATGAGGGATCTCAGCTTCTTACTGAGGCTGGTAAGGGAGTTTTTTGCATCCTGGGATTTTCCTCTTTTCTGCAACAGTTTCTTACTTCTGTTGTATAGTTTGTTTATGGCAGCGGACCACCAGATTGGCTTCCTTTTTTTGGAGGAGAGCATCTTTGTTCTATTTGGGATGGCACAATTCATGCGTGAGTGGATGTGCTTGTACAGTGGCTTAGTGTATAATTCAGCAGTCAAACTTTCAGCTCCCATCTGCATGGGTGCCATGAAGTTTGTCACTTCTGACTTAAGTAGCATGAAGTTGGCTTTGGAGAAGTTTTTTACGGAAGTTTCCTTACTGGGGGGGGGGGGGGATGTGGATGTCAAGGGTGATTTGCTTATGGTCAGACCTGACCAATGAGGGGGTGCCCACTGGTGTGGAGCATCTAACTCGCATGTTGGTAATGACCAGGTCTAGGATATTGGAGCCCCTAGTGGGACAATGAATTAGTTGATCCAGGGCATTGGAATTTATGAATTCCAAGAACCGTTGGGAAAAGATGTTGGTACCCGAGTAGTTTTCCCAGTTAATGGCAGGGTAGTTGAAATCACCCAGTATTAGGGTGTTTGGTTGTATCTTAATATTTTCCAGTATGTTTTGAAAGGTGCAATGAGAATCTTGAGGTATGGTGGGGGATCTGTAGCAAGCTACAGTTTGTTTTGCAGTCTTACCTAGTGTTAGCTGCACCTGGAGAATTTTAGATACATTGTGTTGTGCAACTAGCCTGGAGGTGTGAATATCCTTGGTGAATATGGACACTCCTCTATCTTTAGTGTTTCGATCTTGGTTTGGTGGTCAAAAAGTGTGGTAAGAGTTGTAGCCTGGTATTGCAGGGGTGCTCTCTGGAGTCTTAAAACAGGTCTCAGTTACTGTACAGATATCGATGTTCTCACTTTTTTAGGAGTGCCTCGAGAGAGAGAGAGTGCATTTTGGGGTATAGACTTCTAGCACTGAGTAGCATTACCTTCAGATTTTGCATGCTTGTATCTGTTATGGTGGTGATTTTGTCCTTTGAACCTTGCCTAAAAAAAGGCACTATAGGGGTAGCAAGAGTTTTAGCCAATAACCTGAATTCCAGGGGTGACAGGTGCAGCCCACCTCTGGCAAAGCATTGTGGTTTGTCAATCATGTCATCCCAGGCAGACAGATACCGGATCCCCTTTGAATGACACTAGATGCTTAGCCAATTGTTGAAGTCGATCATTTTGTCCTTATAGTGTGGTATCATTCTGGGTGAAGGCAGGATGCTACTCAGGGCTAGGGTCACACCTGCCTGGGCCACATGATCTGAGAGCTCTTCCGTGTCTCTTTTCATGTAGTCCAGGGAGGTGCATCTCAAGTCATTCACTCCAACATGGACAATAACCGAGTCGTATTTGTACTTGTTGTGGAGTGACTTGAGTGCATGCGTTATGTGGCAGATCCTGGCACCCGATAGGCAGCTGACTGCAATTTTCTCCTTGTTCAGCCTGGTGAGGATTGGAAATGTCAGACTGTGACAGTGAAGGCATATGTACCTTTGCATGGGAAGTTACATCACAGTCCACCTTATGTGTCTTCATGTCGAACAGCAGCATGTTTAGCCACAAAATACACCTAAGACTGCTACTCTACCTCTGATGCTGATGCAGCCTGATGCTGAATTTGGGAATTTGGCCCTACCAATTACATGCTTCTGCCAAAATATGTATTTTACTATGCTGACAGCTAAGTAAAGAAGTGTTCTAAACCATTACTGTATTCTGCATGCTGAACAAATGTTTTGTATAATGCCATCAGCACATATAAAGTAAAATCTAAAATTTCAGGCACCGACAGTAAAAGCCTATAAAATTCGGAATCTGGGTAAGGGCTGGCATACTGGTTAAGGCCATAACCGCACAGATACAAGGTATAGAGTTTTTGATGGCACTGCAGCGTAAGAGGGTGCTGCACTTTAGAGTTGGTTGTAGCTCAGGGGGATATAAAAGATCCCACCACATCTTTTGAAGAGAGTAGTGGAAGTTTGCTGATGTCCTGGCCAAACTTCCCTAGTACTATAAGTACCACCTTGATTTCTCCTGAAAAGAGGCTACTATCCTAGTGGGACTAACCCGGTCCAGCAAAGAATAAACAAAACTAAATTCCTCCATGTAGACTGGCTGTAATGTCAGGCTATGGTACCAGAAGCACTCTAAAACATTGCATCTGGTATCTGTATATGTGGTTAGATGCCAGTTTCATTACTGACATCTCATAATATAAGTTACAGGGAAATCTGATAAAATATCTGTGTCTTAGAGGGCTAGATCTTCCAACCCAAAAAGCTGAAGTTCATTTAAAGCCTTAACTGCTTCAGGAGCTAAGTAAGTGATCAGAATGCATAGAAGATGTCAGTTTTTTCTCATTCTAGATAGAGACTGCATGTTGTTGCATGTGACTAAAGCACTGCCCAGTAGAGACTGAGAAACAATATTGTGATCATTGATCGGATTGCTGATTACTTGACAGTGGGGGATTGGAGCTGGAAAAATGTATAATGCAACCAACTCTGTAAACTCCATCCAGTTAAAGTTATTCTTCTCTTAGCTCAATAAAATACCTACCCTGGCTGCAGAGGGATTTTCTCCTTCCTGACTCTGTCTCTTCAATTGAGGGATGCAACTAGATCAGTTTCTTCCTAGAGATGGGGGATCACCCTACTGACAGGGATATATCAGGATTTTGACTGCTTCCATAAGAAGAGAATGAATGAATAAATGTACCTGATTTTCCATTCTTGAGAAGAGATTGCAGCACAAGAGTGGGTATTGGCAAGTGGTCATGGTCTTGTGACTCAATTGCCTTGTTTCTCCAATGATTCTATTTTCCACATGGGAGGAATAGGACAGAAATCAGAAGCTGATTATGGGTACCCCCCACCAAAACAAATGTAATTCTACCCTCAAAGATTTCACTATATCTCATTAATAACACTGAGTTTATGCCTCACACTATTTGCAGTAATAAAGATATTTCCTTATCTTGTAAAATATTTATGATTTATTATCATTATTATTGGTGCAACAAGAACTTAGTACACATACATTATGTAGATTACTTTCTTCCTGCCTTTTGAGCAGAGGTCATCTAGTCTCTCAAAATAAACCAGTTGTAATACCAGAATATGACACCAAATGTTATGACAGACATGAACTCTACCTACATACAAGAGGCAATATGTCATTTTTTTCTGTGACAGTTCAAAATTTAAAATTAAGAGAATTGTAACAGGATACTTTGATACAAAATCATACCTAGGAATACCATTCTACCCCCAAATATATGAAGGTATCTTAATTCTGAATTACATTACATCATACTGAATAATGTATGGAGTTTAGGTCTCATCCTGTATGCAGTAACGTAAATGTTGCCTTGCTTGGTGAAATGTTAGGGCTTTTTTTCATTCTGAAGTGATGAAACTTAGTGTACCTCTATTTTCAATATTAATATCTGCGGTGGTGGTGCTGCAGTAGCGTTGTCGCCTCACAGTTAGATGTTGCCCATTCGATTCTCAGTTAGAGCGTCTTCTGTGTGGTGACATGCGTGAATGGGCATTCCTTCGTTGAAGGTTGTGCGTTATGCCCGGCAAGCCAGCACGTCAAAATCTACTGCCAATCATTAGTGGACCGGAGTTCCGCTGTGGCAACCCCTAACCGGGAAAAGCCGAAAGAAACAAACAAACAATATCTGCCTGTTACCCATGTATCTGAAACAATCCCAGACACTTGTACCTTCTAAAATACTACATTTGGAAACCATATGAGGTTATATATCATTTGACTTATTGCAGTCTACAATAAAACTTTTTAGAAAAATTATAAAAGGATACTTGTATAGAAAACATAGGACTGATATTACTCTCGCAAGAATTCTGCTGCATCTTATTCCTGACTAACATGGCAGTACATTGCTTTTACCAGTACATAGAAGTTATGCCTCATACTGTAAAGAGAAAGAGAAATGTTGACTGGTGAAATATTTATTATTATTTTAATTTTTTTCTTTGTACACATAATTTGCATATCAGTTTCACCCTGTCTTTTCATCCTAACTCATATACTGTCTTCCAGTGTAAACTGGGTATGACAGACTGTGACTTAATAAGTTCAGGACATTGCATTTGTAGCCTGTGCATGAGGCCAATAGTCAGTTCCCCATGGCAGTTTGTAACAAAAAGGTTAGGTTACTATAATTGGATACTTAGGTACTAAACACAATGAAGACTTCCACAGGACCATGAAAGATCTCACTGTATGTAGAGTTTAGACACTCACTATATCCTGTAACAGAAATGTTGCCTTGTCTGGTGGAATATATATTTCTTCTGATCTATTAAAGAAGAATTGCCAGTTGGTCAACATTGTGAAGGTGTGATAGAAAATAAAAAATTCGCCATCCATTTTTACCAGGTGTTCAGAGAAAGACACCACTAGCTCCTAGATTAAGAGAACCTTATCTTTAGTTATATCCACTATAACATGCATGAAGTTTAAAGGCCTACCATACTGAAGCTATGCCATCCAAATGAATAAGAGTGATTGTAATTCCTGAAAAAAAAAGATGCACTAGACATCAAAGGTATCAAACCAAAATACCAATAACCTAGAAACCAACAGCATTGACTCCAGAGACATCTGACTGCGCTCATATCCCTTCCCTAGAAGCAACACAAGCTGCACATCAAACATGAACTTGTAACTTCAGAAAAGACTGTATTTCATTTGTCAACTAATTGCAACCATCCCACAAGCTGTTCTTGTTGTTTTTTTTTTTTCTTATCAACCAGTTAAAGCAACTATTTTGTCCAGCAAAACTGGTTCTTACAAACCCTTCTGAGTGTGAAACTTTCATGATGCGCATATCAACTGTTTTTTTTTTTATTAGGATTTTGTAGATATTGTTGCTATAGCTGGCTGGGGAGGTAAGATAAGGTGTACTTACATCTGGGAGCATCAGTATGGAATACATTACTGTGGAAATGAATTTCATTTTTATCACAGTCTAACTAAAAGGGAAACATAGAAGTTGAGTGCCTTTTGTGGGTTAGGAATACAGGCTGTGTGGGTTAAAAATACAGGCAGTAGATTGCCACTTAAAACACAGACTGCAAAATGTTCAAATAAAAAGATCAACGCTCTAATGAGCATAGCACAATATTGGACCATTCCAAGCAAAACTATTTTTCACATGGGGCCCTGGATTTGAGGGGCTGTGTCACCATACTCTCCTAATTCCATATACCGACTCTGAGACTGCACAATTCCCAGTGTATTGCCTCATGTTCACTGACAACCAGCTAATCCTCAAACTGATAAGGTATGTCAGAGGTGGATTTAAACAATGTCAGTGAAGGTAAAGCACTCATAATGTCAATCAGGTTGTCAGTAGTGCACATACTGCAGCCATCACACACAGCATGAACCAGACATATAGACTCACATATGTTGAGGTGCTTAATGTAATCTCCCTAAAACCCATAGACCTCCTAGATGAAGTGTACATAACAAATGCCCTCAGCAGTCCCAAATGCACTCTTTCAATGCAACACCTAGTTTATCGCATATTACCCCATCTCATGGAGCCTCTACTTCTAAACCCACAAGGCAAAACACCAAACAACCCAACATTCTGGTCATTAGAGACTCCACTGTAAGACATACTGATGTCCCTCTTACCATGCTGAGTAAGGAGAAAGTCACTGCCAGATGCATGTTAGTGGCCAAGATCTGCCTGATTATTGATGTAGTCAGGTCACTGGACCACAAGTACCAGTATGACTCCGTCATAGTCCATGTGGGTGTAAATGAACTGAGATGTACGGAAAGCACAGAATATTTGTCCCAGGCTGGTATTAGCCTAGTATTGATTAGTATTCTACCTTCTCCAAGGATGATGCCATAACTTTAAGAATTGACTTGGCTTCAAGTGTCATTCTAATGGGGTGCAATATTTGTTAGCATGAAACGAGATGGTCACCAGACCATACTGCTTTGCCAGGAATGGTCTGCACCTCTACCCTCTAGGCTTTCAAATATTAGCTAATGCATTGCCCACTTCCACAGTGCTTTTCTAGGCAATGCCAATCTGACAATCCCTGCAACATAACAAATCAAAACCAGCAAAATCTAAAGGTGCTGCTGCTCAATGCCAGGATTCTATACAAGAAACTCCATTCCCTAAAAGCTCTCCTCACCTTAGAGAATGCTGATGTATGTATGGTCATGGCAACATAGTTTAAAATGAAAGCATACCTCTCAACTGTCCAGAATTTTACAGAATGTTCATATTTTTGCGTCTTGCTCTTGGTCTGTTTCTCATAACATATTTGTGGTTTTCTGGCAAATTACTATGAAGCCACTAAATAATGACATACATTTGAGTTTCAGGATGCATATTTTTCAGAAAATGCATGCTAACATGAATTATGTTATGCTAGCAGTTTCCTAAGATAACCTTGCAAAATTCCAAGCCACCACCTAAACCCCCAAAACACTGCTGTCTATGCAGAAGCATGTCTGTAGCTGTATAGGGGCTGCTGTACCCATCAGAACTAACTCAAAAAAAGAAGCCATGCTGGTTTAATCACAGCAGGTATAATACCCAGCAGGATAAAAGTGTTCCCCTAAAACTAAATACACAACACAGTGGACAAATAAATTCTATCAAAGCCAAATTGAGATAATCTGGATCCCAGACCAATAACAGCCACAAGGATTCTTTAGCTATTGCTGCAACCTCAAAGGAAAAACACCATTGTGTGCAGAGCTTATTGTTAATGGAGCCACCTATACCAAGACAAGAGATATAGCAAACCTGTCAGCAGCAAATTCAGCTCTAACTTTAGGCCTCCCCTCAGGAAATTCCATCATATATAACTCTGCCAGCTCTCACTAGAGAACAGTCCTCAGTGCTCTTTCTAAGGCCAGGAACACTGCATTGATGGACCATGAAAACGTCACAGTCTTCTTTGTAAGTAGCATGAAACACAGTGTATCAGAGTCTCTGGAATCACTATTTAACCATTGCCTCCAAACAGATTAGCTCTTACGAATTTAGAACAGCCACCAGCAGCCATGTGCACAAAGGCTGACCATCTGCAAGCACGGGAGATTACAGACCCATAAGTCTAACTAGTCTCATATGCAAAGCCTTGGAAAGAATTATCATGGAACTGATCAATAAAGACATAGGAAACCTCCAGAGGACCCAATTCAGTTTGGTTTCATCAAGGAAAGATCATGCCTTCTCAACCTGGTGGAGTTCTTCAAGAAGGTCATCAAAGCAATGGGAGAGGACAAAATGGTTCATACTGCATACCTTGGCCTGGCCAAGGCATTTGACACAATACCTCACTTGGACATTAACATTCTCAAGAGAATAGCTATAAACCCTGATTCCACTTTATGGATAGCCAGCTGGATTATAGACAGGACTCAGCAAGTTAAAATTGGGGAATTCACCTCTACAAAGAGGCCAGTCACCAGTGGGGCACTCAGTGATCAATCCTGGCACTGCTCCTTTTTGGCATCTACTTCTCTGATGTCAAGGCCAATGTTAATGGCCTCTGGCTGACCAAATTTGCAAATGATTGCAAATTAGGATCTGTCATACAATCCCCTACTAGCAGCAATGTTTTCCAAGAAGAGCTGATACTGACAAATAACTGGAGCCAGAGCTATGGAATAAAACAAAATGCCCCTTTTGGTATGTACCTAACCAGGCACATCCAAAAACTAGAATGTCCACAGAGGTTCCTCACTAAAAGAATACAGGGCACAAATAGCAATTCAAAGCCCTTTCCTTGCATTCTGTCTCATACAGGCCGTTGAGGGGAGATCTCTGCCTGGTATGCAAGGAATCTTCAGACCCCACTCTGACAGAGCTCCTTTATATCTGCAATGCAAAAAGGACCAGAATTATCCATTTGAAAAACTTAAAAAACTTGTCTCTGATATAAATAAAACCTGCCTGAGAGAAAAGTATGCATCCCAGAGTAATCCTTCTCTGGAACAAGTCATTCATCCATGTGAAGCAGAGTTCTTCCCTAACCCAATTTACTGGACAACTGGATAGGGAATCAAACATTCACCCCAGGTGTGGCACCTGTGTCTCTAATAGAGAGAGAAGCAGCCTGCAACTGGTACATCTCCCTGGCTACTGCTTGTATGTTTCATCTCTATATCCCTCCTAACACTAAGAAGGGTACAAGAACTTGTCAGAGCTTTGGGATATGTGCATAAGTTAAAAAGGCCCCAGTAGTTGTTAGCTTAGCACATAGCTATCATACCTCTCAAATGACTAGATTTTCATAGAATTTCCAGATTTTTGTCTCATAGCTTTGATCTGTTCCTCATAAAATGTGTAGATTTGTGGCAAGTCACTAGGGACTGAAGTCACTAAATAATGACATATATTTAAGATTCAGACATCATATCTTTCAGAAAACACAAAATAACACAAATCATGTTATTCTAGCAACTTTATAAGTTTATAAGAGTAATATTTAAAACTCTCTTCCTATTTTGGGGCCTTTCTCCCCATAATTTTAGGCTTTGTCACAATTTCTTGCACTAAGAAGTTGGAAGGTATGATACATATAAAACTATAGTCCCTCAACCTGAACACCTGTTCGCCATCTGTTTTGCAGACCGAAGTGTGTCAACAAAACAGATGCATATATCACGTGCCATTCATTTCAAAACAAGGCCTGCCTGTAGTGATGTGATATTCTCTATGCATTTTTATTTGTGTACTTAAAAGTGCATTTACTTTTATAAGTCTTACATTTCACTATTCATCATTAGAATGACATATTTCATATAATATTTTACTGTTGGAGCTTTGCATATCTTAATTAGGATTATAGGTTTATAGGTGTGTAGTAGGCTAATGACCCTGGGCCTTTACAAGACTAGCCATAGGATTACCCTGGCATAGTGCCACCCAACCTTAGTTCCCACTGCCTCTGTCAAGTAGAGCCACTGGAGTTATCCTTGGGGTGAATTTTCTGTTTCCCATCCACTCATCAAGATTTCTGTTGAAGAGGGTCAGTGAGGTGCTCTGCGTGACATGTATGGGAAGTCTATTCAATAGCATGGGCAGTCTCTGGGTTATGAACCTGTCCCTCCAGCATGTTCTGTTAATTATAGTAATGAGGCTGAGGTCACTGGAGTGTGTGGTGCGGAGGGATTGGGATTTCTTTAGATGTAGCATTTCTAACAGACCTGGGTCAGGCATGGCTTTGTAAGTCAAGCAGAGATTGCCTCTAACTAGGCGATATGAGACAGAGAATAGTTGGAGTTTTTGAGTCTGTCCATATAGGACAAGTGTTTAAGGCTTAGGATCCTTAGTGAGTTTTTCTATGATTCCTGAGTGGGGAATGGTGTCAAAAGCCTTGGCCAGATCAAGGTAGGCTGTATGAACCACCTTGCCTTCATCCACAGCTCTGGTGACTGACTCAAAGAAGTCGACCAAGTTGAGCAGGCATGCTCTACCCTTCACAAAACCAAACTGTGTGGGATCCAAAGTTTGGAGATTCCCTATATCCTAATGTCCATAATAATGCATTCCATAGCTTTGCATAACAGGCTCATCAGGCTAATGGGACAATAGTTCCCAGGGTCTGTAGTCGCTCCTCCTTTGTGGAGAGGGATGACTGTAGCAGTGCGCCATTCGGTAGGGAATAGCATCTATCTACTGTTAGATACAGACTTATAACTGCATAAGGTTTGCACTCTTTTAGCATTTAATTTAAAGTAGGTCATAAAAATTAAATGATTTATTCTGTACTTTAAATATTTTAAAAAATCTACTCCACAATGCAATTCCCATTTGGAATTTTACCAACAACAAAATCATCTACCAGAACTTATGAATAATCACAGGATTCTAGTAATGAAAGCTTTAGTATCTAGTTATTCTTTAATGTACAGATAAGAAATTAAAATCCTAATCTCAAAGCTTTAGAAAATAGTCTGTTTTGGAAGTTCTGCAGTGTCTTTTCCAGGGTTAGGTGAAATCTGCATCTCTCTGTCTGGCATTTAATACTCCCATTTAAAAAAAGAAATACATACATGTTTTTTTTCTGCATTAATAAGTGACCATTTTCTAAAATTGTTTTTTTTTTCCAATGGGTATTAGTGGGAAAATACTGCTCCAGAAAAAAATATATCCCTTATACTCCCTTCCCAAAAATGTAAACCTTGTTCTATACAATTCAGGTATCCCACTGAGAAGAAACTGAGAAATGCAATGGATTCAGTAATGTATTTTAACTTGTTGCTGTAACACTGATATACTGCTTCCCAGCAAGCATATCTGTTCCACAGTCGCCATGTAACTGCCCTGTGTTTTCACACATCATGTCTCCAAACCCTTCCTCCTAAAATAAGCCACCTTCACTATGCAGTTCTAATGTTTGTCAGGAAAGTGAAATAAATAATGACCACAGTAATGTGTTTCATGTTGCTATTCTCAGTCTGATATTCAATGTCCCTTTAACACGTTATTATCAGTGATATAACAGGAGGAAGAAAATCATGGCAAAAATTAGGAGGTGCAGCATCCAGCAGGATAAAAGCACTGCCATCAAACTAAACAAATAACTCAAAAGACAAATAAAGTCTACCAAAGACAAATAAAGGCCTTCCAGGCCAAGGACAACCACAAAGCATTCTTTAGCTATGTCCGCAACATCAAAAGCAATGCACAATTGTGTGCAGAGCTCATTGTAAATGGAGCCAACTATAATGAGCCAGAAAATATAGCAAACCTCCTGGCTGATAAACTCAACTCCAACTTTGTCCCTCTCTCCCCCCTCAAGCTCCGTCAATAAATATCATCAAATATAACTTCCCCTTACTATTACTAGAGGACAGGTCCTTAATGCTCTCTCTAAGACCAAGAACACTGCATCAATGGGCCCAGACACTATCTCAGGAAGACTTCTAAATAACATGAAACGTGACCTATCAGGGAATCTGGAATTATTATTTAATGTAGCCTTCAATCAGGCTTCATGCCTCATGAATGGAGAATGGCAACAGTCATCCCTCTGCACAAAGGTGGGCCATCTACAGACACTGGAAACTACAGACCTGTAAGTCTCACTAGTCTTACATGTAAAGCCATGGAAATAATTATCATGGAAATGATCAGCAGAGATATAGTAAACCTCCAGACACTGGACCCAACCCAGTTTGGCTTCATCAAGGGCAGATCATGCCTACTCAAACTGGTGGACTTCTTTGAGAAGGTCACCAAAGCAATGGATGAGGGCAAAATCATTCACACTGCTTACCTTGACCTGGCCAAGCATTTGATACAATACCCCACTCAGGCATTGCTGACAAACTCAAGAGGTTAAGTACAAACCCATACGTCACCCAGTGGATGGCCAATTGCCTCACAGACAGGACCCAGAAAGTTAAAATTGGGGAGTCCACCTCTACAAAGAGGCCATTCATAAGTGGAGTCCCTCAGGGGTCAGTCCTTGTACTGCTCCTTTTTGGCATTTACTTCTCAGAAGTTAACGCCAATGTCAGTGGTTTCTGGCTGACTAAATTTGCAGATAATTGCAAATTAGGAGCTGTCATTGAATCTCGCACTGACACAAATGCTCTCCAGGATGGGCTGACACTGACAAACAACTGGTGTTAGAGCCATGGACTAACACTAAATGCCAGGAAATGCATAATAGTATCCTTTGGGAAGTTATCCATCCCTGGTAACTATCATATTGACAACACACCCCTTAGAGTTGACCCAGTAGGCGGGGACTTAGGGACACACATAGATAGTAATCTAGCCTTTGACCATCACGCGTATACAGTGGTGAGGATATCATTCTATGTTGCACAACTTATAAACAAAGGTATGGCATCTAAGTCCAAGGAAGTTATTGTTCCACTGCATTCAACATTCATCAAGATCTATCACTGAATACAGTGCCCCCTTTGGTATGTAGTTAACCAGGCATATCCAACAATTGGAATGTCCACAGAGGTTTCTCACTAAAAGAATGCAGGGAGTAAGTAAAATGTCCTATGCAGACTGCCTCAAGGCCCTATCCCTGTATTCTGTCTCCTACAGGCTTTTGAGGGGAGATCTATGTGTGGCATATAGGGCATTGTCAGACTCCACTCTGAAGGACCTCCTGCATACCCACAAATAAAACAGAACCAGAATTACCCATTCTAAAGACTTAAACCTTGCCTGTGATATAAATAGGACCTGCTGGAGAGATAGGTATGTATCCCAGAGACTAACCCATCTATGGAACAGGCCCCCCCATCCATGTGAAGCAGAGTTCCTCCCTAACCCAATTCAGGTGCAACTTGGACAATTGGATGTGAAACCAGAAATTCATCCCTGGTTTGGCACCTATGTCTCTAAAGGACACAAGTAATCTGTAAATGGTTCATCTCCCAGATGCATGCTTACACTTTTCAAGAGTATCAAAACTTGTCAGAAATTTGGATGCAAGGCTAAGCTTAAAAAGGCCCTTGTGGACATTAGTCTAGAAAATACCTATGAGCCTATGAAAATATATTATCACATGGATAATGTAAACAGCACCTGCTTTCAGACATAGTCTGTTCCAAAACTTTCTGTGCACATTTTGAAAGTCTGATTGTGAGGAAAGGAAAACAGTAAACTCATTAATGTGTATTGTCTTGATACTGCTAGATACATACAGTTGCTTCTAGACAAGCCATATCAGTGACAATTCAGCAAATATGTAGCTGCTCTTTGCTTTCACACACAGCCCATATACATAATCCACAAAATATAATAAACTTTTATGTACCCCTTTGAGTTAGATTGTGATAAAAAATGAAATTAATTTCCACAATAATATATTCCATGTTGATGTTCCCAGACATATCCACATATTATCTTACCCAGCCAGCCAGCCACAACAATAATATTTTTATTCTAATCATATAACTGCTATTTTCTTTCATCAGTATACTTCCCCAAATAGATAGACACATCTGGTGACCAGCTATGATGTTTTATTGCCATGAATGTGAAAGAAATTATAACGCTAGTAAACATTCCAGCTGGTAAATCTAGAAAAGAATATCTGTAAGAGAAAAACACACCTGAAAGTAAAACAGTCTGTTCCTTTTGGCCTGTATGGTCAGATGATGAGTTAGCACTGAACAGGTACTGAGGTGCTTAGCTCACAAAGTAATAAAACATGGCTTAGCAAGCCATGTCCTTTTACTATGTTGGAATAGTGATGGTGAGAAATCATGCTAATAAATATCTGGATCTTACTCTTCTATGTTCTGTTTCTTACCATTTTAATGGAAAATTGAAATATATATATATATATATATATATATATATATATATATATA
>NC_056749.1:386319588-386387088 GCF_019279795.1 Protopterus annectens
TACAGCACAATGAGAGAAACCTTAAAGCAGATCCAAGACATTCTGAGGAAATGACCTAGAGCATCTTATGCACCTCATACAGCACAATGAGAGAAACCTTAAAGCAGATCCAAGACATTCTGAGGACATGACCTAGAGCATCTTATGCACCTCATCTTAATTGAGAATGCCTGATACTGCCACAGGATGAGCAGGAGACTCCTGCTGGAAACAGAGAAGTGTGGTGTGCTCTGCTCAGCTTGTACCACCATTTTCCTGTCCAGGACAAGAGGGTCAGAAAATGGACAGATATTTATAAGTATAGAGTTTGGGAATACACTTACCAGATGAAAAGAAGAAGAAAAAAAACAAAGGGGTCTACATGGATACCCCAGATTTTAATTGGAATAAGAATTGAAATGGAATTTCTGAGAAAAGCAAGATGAGAGGTTATAATCATCAAATTATTATATACAAGAACATTTTTCCCTTCCCCACATCCCTGCAGACCATCTAGCTGCTGACAGTACTGCCTATTCAATCCCTGTACCTGGGGCAGGAGCAATTCATCTTCCAGACAACCATAAGAAGTATTTTCCTTTTCTTGCCTAACAACTCCCCTGTTGGCTGACATGGTAGTTTGCTATGCCTTCCCTTATGGATGTCTGCATTCCCACTCATGAGCCAATAAATCCAATAAGACTGCCATGTACATACAGTTTGTCAGTGCCAAGTTTATACCCAAAGTCCATAGTGCTGTATGCCACCTCTCTCTCTCTCTCTGTCCAGTAGTTGTCACAGTGCAGAATGGGATCATCTCCTTATTTCCCAGAATGAGCAAAACAACATTGGCCACTCTCTCTTCCACCAACCCTCATCTGACTCCTCCACTTTCAGAACTGCTAATCAGCCTTGCCTCGGACATAGTCATGGCATCTAATGGCAGAGGAGAAATTGTTTAAAAATGTTGTTTATCTTTTTGGACAATTTGATATTCAAATCCACCATCATTTGTTAAATTGTATTCCTTCATGCTACCTTTATAATATTTTTAAGCAGATTAATGTTTTTTGCCACTATCAATACTGAAATACTAATTCAAATTATCAATATAATTAATGTACTTTTCCACTCCTGTATATAATTCACTTGTTTCAGTTCATTTCACTTTTGTTTTCTTATGTGTTTATCCTCTGAGACATAGGTTTTTGAGATGACATGCAGATATGTGTTGTGCTAATCACAACATGGAGTATAGATTGTGTGCACACACTAAGTGCACAAACTTGTGCCTGGCCATATGGGTATCTGCATCTGTATGTGTCTGTGTGCTTCCCTTCTTCCCTAAATCTTTTTAAATATATTTTTGCATGCTGTGCCATTTAGACAAGATGTTATTCTAAGTTCCTATTTGTAAAGCCCTGCAAAAACAGATTTTTTTAAATTTGGTTCCTACTAGCAGAGGTTCTTGATCATTCGATTACTGTGAGCTTCCTTCCATCTGCTGTGATCTTTTCATCTGCTAAGAATACTGATTTCCAATAACAAAAATATATCTGCACATTTTATCTTCTACATTCTTCAATTATTACAGTTTGTTTTGCAGCAATTCTGCAAAAGTCATGGTAATTTTACTTAACTAGGAAATGAATCTTCTGTTTTATATCCATTTCTTTTAATATCAGAAAATTATGGGTAAAGAAGACAAACAGCTAATGAACCAGTTTAAAAGCATTAATTTCTGTGTTTTTGTATTATCAGAAAAGAAAATATTTCAAAGATTAAATAAGATTGTTACAAATACAGAAATTCTATATGGTTTTCTTGTGCCTTGAAAGAGTGATTTCTAACCACAGCATTCATTAGACTAGCAAAGACAGAAATGGCTTCCTCTTGTAATTCTCTAGACTAAAAACTGTGACTTCTAGAATTACAAATAAATATAGAAAAAAAAATACAAGAAAACAGTGAATGTCAAACTTGTCTCTTCTCCTTTAAATTTGTTTTTGCAGGGGTCAAGACTCCTGCACTACCCACACCCTAATGATACACAGCCTTTGCAATTGCTTTACCTCAAGTGAAAGAGGAAACTCAAAACACGGCCATTTGGGAAATGGAATGTATGTAAGCCCATTTTCAGTCTTGCAACTTGCAGCTATGAGCATAAGAATTACAACCAGACATAGACACATAAATATTTATATACATACATGTATAAATAAACACATGACATGTACATCTACTGCAAAGGAACCCAATATCTAAATTAGTAATTAAAGTTCTTAGTCTGCAGATTTCATTATTTGTGTACTGTTAGTGAGCGTTGAGGGCAAATATATAGCCATAAAAGGAGTAAAACATAAGTGAGGTAATGTTGCATGGTCAGCATGACACAAAGTGTTGTGTTGTAAAGAATTACTGACATCCACTGTGGCTCGGAAGTCGCACATTGTTGTTATTTATATATATTATGGATCAGTATATCAGAGTAGCTCTTACATGGTAGCACTCATTTATTAAACAGATAATCGTGCCTTTTGGATAAATGACATGAGCTGTCAATTTTTTCATTGTTTAAACTCAGAATAGCAACTAGAGTAATTATAGATCAACATGGAAAAGCTGACCTAAAACCTACACAACAGAAATAACTGTAGTAATTTTGGGCATGCCCTGGGAAAATGACCATGTACAAGTCTACCCATGGTAAGTTGTCATTCAGAACCTCTTCTAGCATGATTTAGAAGGCAGCAGCATTTATAAGAAATTGCAGCAGCTATTTCAACAGTGTACATGTACACTTCTGGTGGCTGCAATATCTGAATGATATCTTCATTAGATGTGGTAAGTTCAACAATGGACCCTTATCAATGCATGTGCAGGTGGTAGAAAATCTTCACATATATGCTTCATCTGGCTCATGTATCACCCCTGAGGTCAAGTTAAAAAAATAATTTTATAACAGTGTCTTTAGACTACATCTCTTATTATGCATGAATTTTGTGACCACAAAACAAACCCTTACTAAAATTTTGGTTACCTAAACCAATTCTCTGGTTTCTACCTTTGTTGACACGATAGGCCCAACTGCAGAGCAAACAGTGATGTAAACAAAAATAATAAGTAACATAGCCTAAATATAAGGGATGAAATTTGATATTGCAGCCACCAGAAGTTAGTGGACAAGACTGTACCCCACAACTCACAGTAGTTATTGCTACATGTACATACCATATATTAGCTAGCTATAGAACTCCCTCTATAACAAAGGAAAACCATAAAGCCTGTCTACAGAATTCAACCCAGTATGATTTTCCTATTCTAAGCTATCCAGCTATAGCCTGGGAATCCTACCCCACTACTAGTGCACAAGCACGGGGATTCCTGGACTTTGGCAAAACAAATACCATGGATCAATTAGTCAGAGTATCCACTAGAGGGAGGAACATCTTGGATCTTGTCTTAACTAATATGGGAGCATCTTGCACTATCCCTTACATGTCTTCATCACTTATTGGGTCTGACCATAAAGCAGTCTTCTTCAAAATAAAGCTAAAACCAGAGATCCCTTCCAACTAAGGTACCTTTAGAAATTTCTGTAATAGAAACTACTTACTCCTACGTTATGTTGGCAAGCTTCATATCCCCACCAAACCCAGTTAACATGACTGAATACACAGAAATGTACACCACCACAGTATACCAACATGTAAACCATTGCATATATGCAGCTGTATCCCATTGGTACAAGTGCAAGGCAAATTCTAGAAACAAACCCACATGGTGGAACCATAATATCAGCAAGCTTTATAAAAAAAAGAAAGAAATTTTGATCAAATGTGAGAAGGGTAATGCCCAGAATGTTACAGCCAATGTTAATGAAATAAACAAATGACTCAGGATCTTAATAAAATCCACCAAAGCCAAGTTTGAGTGTAAAGTACCTATGCAAGCCAGTGATAATTACAAGGCATTATTTATTTATGTTCTTAATTTCAAAAGCATACTGCAACAACGTACAGAGCTGATTATGAGCAATGTTACTTGTACTGATGCTGAACATATAGTGAACCTACTGGCAAATAAATTTAGTTCTAACCTTATCCCTATATTGCCTCCATCTGTCCCTCAAGATATAACAAACTGGCTCGCCTCCAGCTACCACAAAAACACAATTCCTAAAAGTGCTATCAAAAGCTAAAAATTGGTCCTGACAATATCCCTGGATGCATCTTAAATAGCATGAAGCATGATTTAGCCACTCCCCTAACAACACATTTCAGTCTCAGCCACTCCCCTAACAACACTGTTCAGTCTCAGCCTACATAAAGGTTTTGTATCAAGCAAATGGAGAACAGCTGCTGTCATTCTTATGCATAAGGGAGGACCTTCCACAGACCCAGGCAATTACAGACCCATAAGTCTGACTAGACTCATATGCAAAGCCATGTAAAGACTTATCGTGAAATTAATCAATCAATCAAATAGGAAGCCATCCTGGACCTGTCTCAGTCTGGAGTCATCCTGGTCAGGTCATGCTTACTCAGCCTGGTGAATGTTTTTGAAAAGTTCACCAAAGCATTGGATAAAGGTAGAATGATACAAACTACATACTTCAACATGGCCAAAGATTTTCACACAATTTCCCACTCAGGCATAGTAGAAAAGCTAAATTAACTGGAAATCTGCTGGATTGCCAACTGGCTAACAGATTGGAGGCAGATAATTAAAATAGTGAAAGTTACCTCCACAAAGAGACCAGTCACCAGTGGAGTTTCCCAGGGCTCTGTGCTGTGACCTCTACCGTTAAGCATCTACTTTTTTGAAGTAAAAGCCAATACAAAAGGGATATGGTTGACAAAGTATGTAGAGGACTGTAACCTAAAAGCAGTCACTGAATCCTCAAATGAGTTAGGTATCCTGCCAGAAGCTTTGTCTCAATAAGTAACTGGTGTCAAAATCATGATCTGAAACTAAATACCAAAGAATGCATTATTGTATCTTTTGGGAAGTCATCTACCCCAGGGAGCTACCATATTGACAATACGCCCCTAAGTGTTGATCCAGCCAGTTGTTCACGATTTGGGAACTTATGTGGTCAACGAGCTAACTTTTCAGCAACTTATGTCTATTGTTGTAAGAAAGTCCTTCTATATTGCACAGCTTATAAACAAAGGGATTGTGCCAAGATCTGGGGACATCATTGTCCCCCTTTACTCAACCCTTATTAGGCCAGTAATTAAATAGGCTCCCTATTATGCTGTCGCAGATGCAGTTTGTCGAATGTGTCTTTGTCGAACTGAAAACTTGAAAAGGCAAAATAGCGAAACGGATTTTCAGAGAATTCTTTCTCTGGGATAGAATTTGTTTGGCTGCTTTCGCTACTTTGTCTTTTTGGCACTGTAGTGCGATCTTGGAGTTGGTATATTTAAGTGGGGGGCACAGCCCCCCCCCCCCCACATTATGCAATGTTTTATAGATTTTTTTTGTTTGTTTGTTTTCTTGGAACAGCGATTTTTTCCCTTGTTGCTGTTCTGAGGTTTCAGCATTGTAAGCTTTCACTTACATAGGGTCGATTATGTTTCATTCTCTCTTCTGAGCATGCAGTATCATAATATTAATTAAATATAATACCCCCTTTGGCATGCATCTGTCCAGACACATTCAACAACTGCAATGCTCACAGAGATACCTTACTAGAAGGACATTAGGCCTAAACAACATGTCCTATATCAACCAACTCAAATTCTTGACACTATACTCAGTATCCTACAGACTATTAAGTAGTGACCTGTGTCTGGTATACAGGTCAACCTCCAACCCATTACAGATTGATTTACTGTCAAATGGTATCAGAAGTACTTGGTATAGGGATCTAAACCTCTTATACAATACCTACAGAAAAGTTTGGAGAAACAGGTATATTTCATGGATGATACCACTGCTGTGGAACAGATCTCCATCCACATAAAACAAAGTTCATCCCTGTCCATTTTCAACTGCAACTTAGATTATGGCTGGGAATTTATCTCAGGGCTGCCCTGTGTACTACCAGTGGACAGAGGCAGTGCCTAATGCTTTATCCCATGTATGGATCCCCTCAAATTTTCTACAGTATGATCCTAGCTATTCTAGTTTGTGGGGGGGGGGTAATATGTAATTATTAACCATGTGATGGATAAGGCCAATTTATAACCAAATGGGATAGGTTATTTCAAGCACAGAAAGGGAATTTGGCTAGGCTTAAAATGGCCCATAAGAGAGCTAGCCTAGTCTTACCTATGAATCTTTATATGGACTTAAGACATGTTATACTTTGAAGCAATGGGTATGCTATATCTAGTATGATATACAACCTGCAATACATTTTATGTGGGTAAGAGCACAAAACTGCAGCCAGAAGGAGTTTATGAACATAATTATGAAATAAAAATCATTATAAAAGCAATGCTCCATTTTGTCACAGTGTCAGTTGCCTATTTTTCCTGAAATTTGTGTATTCAGTAATCAGATCACCATAATATAGACATAAGATGGTGATTTTAATAATTTATTAGAAATAAGAATTACAATGGCAGATCAGGATGCAAGTAAATCATTTTTATGGTCTTATTGGACACACCATTATCAGATGTTTATTAAAACTGAGATCTATAAAATATAACTAAAGGCTAGTATTTCTAAAATCTGTTTATTTTCCTGTAATATTGTCACAATACATCTGTAAGGAAACATTCTTCATTCTGTGAATCTGATTGGTTGAATTAATCTGGTATGTTATTTAAAGCTATGAAATGATACAATAAATTGTTCTGAGGAAGTCTGTCACAGTATAGGATTAAAGTGCTAAACATTTATTAAACTTTATATATGCGTGTATATTTCCATATCTCTTGATGTAGTGCTCCATATTCTGGGGTTGAGAAGTTGCAACTTATAGCCCTCTCTCTGTGTATTCAGTCTCTTGTAGTCTCCGCTGTGGAAATCTGTGTATAACCTTTCAAGCCATGAAATATCCAATCCTCTTTGACCTCCTATTCCTTCAAAGAATAAATGATACCCCAAATACCCAGTTAAAGGAACTCAGCCTTCATCAACAGATAAATAAGGCAGGCCGGCATGATTGATTCATACCCAATGTATCCCATACCTCTGGAACAAATTTCCACTACATCTACAAAGAAATCTAGATAACTGAATGGGCAGCCTCACATTATCCCCTGATCTATCTGTCTTGCTTTCCTTGAGGCTACAGGGTACTACTGCATAATGTTTTTTGACTAGGAGTGTAATGTTCTAAAGACTGCCTACTATTTATTTACAAACACAAGAGAGCTATGTTTGCCTATATTGCTTATCTCATAGGTTTTGGGTATTTGTGTCCTTCATTTGTAGCTGTAAAATACCTATAAAAAATTGTAGAACTCATACAGAAAGAATAGTACTTTGTGTTACAGTAGGGTCATAGAAGTCACCACGGCATCAACCTTTTGGCAGTTTTGTAGTTTACAGTCTTAGGTGTGGGATGATATCCAAAAATTCTAAAAATGCACCAAATGAGAAGAAACTTTCTAGAACACAAGGAGCAATTTTATTTTTCTAAGCATCCCCTATGAAAAACATATTGATATTGAAAAGATAGTTTGACTACCAAATGTAAATAAGGAACCAAAATATTATTAAACTAATTACAATGAATATCATATCAATCTCTGAATCTATTCTAGCAGTAGGAATACACTATTTTGGACTGAAAATTACAATAAGAAAACAAAATGATACAGAATTGAAAAACAAAATAAAAATTGAGCAATAGGCAATGAAATGGCACTGACTTCAACTGAAATTTACAACTCAGCTGAAGAAGCCAGAAAAAGACAATTTTAGGCTTAGATATTCCTGGGATTTTCAAAATGTTCACAATTTCCTTTTATTTTTTGATAATAAAGTTTACATTATGGTTTCCATGTTACTTCTCACTCCATCAACATCAACAAATCTGTAACATGTACTATAAAAGCAAAAAAAAAAAAAAATGCAAGGATACCTCCCAAATTTGAAACAGATTATGGACTTACAAGCAATGGAAAACAGTTGGTTCAGCCATTTTAATCTTTACAGCATAGTTTCAGTAATAACTAACATGAGAAATAAGCTTCTTATTTTCTACACCTAGCTATTGATGATGCAGTTAATGCATTTAATCTTACTGAGGACAGAATAAGTCATATTTGGTATCTACTAAAGGGAAGCTGGGGCAGTATTGTGAACCTAATATGAACTCTTCTTATATACATAATTTATTTTTCACTAGAAACCAGTGCTCACAGAAATCTGCAGGTGCCTATGTGACTGAAATGAGGCATAGACTGAAATAATGTGGATGGTATTCATAAACATATGTGTGCTATAAAATGGCAAAATAAAGCTCTACAAAATTCACAACACCCTAACACAATGGTGAAATAACCAGAGCATGATCCTACTCAATTTGCAAGACTAGAACACCAAGTATTAAACCTCTGTGCAAATGAACCCACACTACATTGTATGTAGGTCATAGAGCCAGTATCACTGGTGTACTGGTTGATCCAATAATGGTGACCTGCAAAACAGCAATGGGCCATTGCAGAATGTTGCTGCACTGATAAGAAAAGAAGTCCTCTGTTGCAACCAGTGCGTTGACCAGCATCTAGTGCCGATCATCATATATGTGCAAAAAAAAAAAAAACAGAAATAAATAACACCTGCATTACATGGAAGGAAGTTCCTTACCAGCAATATAGTTCCTTATAGAGTTAGCAAATCTGGTACTAAATGTTGAATTGACCTACCCATATAGGGACACCAATGAGCTCCCATCAATGCAAAATTACAATGCACCAGATTCTGTATTGCTAAAATATGCTAGGACCCCACAATTGGTCTGCTGCTATGAATAAGGATTAAAATTCATTTATGTATCCTGATCACTGAGGAAGCTGGACCACAGTGCTGTGGTATAAGAAAGTACAAGAAGGGAATATATTCCTTAGCAAGTACCCACACATAGTGATATCAATGTACACAGAGGTGTCAGTCGCTCTCGAATGCTCTGTGCTCCATTCAAGAAAATGGAATTTGCATAATGCATCTCCATGGCCTCATACAAATTCAGGTTTATGAATCAAGGTAGTCCTAGTAATATATTAAGTGCACATGAATCCCATGATATGAGTCCACTAATTTGCATGATTCGTTACTGAGAGATAAAATATAGTACAGACTGATAAGCTTTAGTAACAAAGTGCTATGAAGAAGCCCTTCAAAGCATAAACAGAAAGTATAAATCAAATCCTGCATTGATATGCTCAATAGTATGTGGAGTTTAACAAACAGTTTTGAATTTCTTGAACATATTGAAAATTATTTAGCGCTATGGTTACTGAAAAATATAATACTGAAAGGACAGCAAGATGATGAAAAAAGTTTCATTACTAGTGATTGTGATGAAATTCATGAATCACAATGTTTGATGTTCAAACCCAATAAATGACTGTGTCAACCAGATGGAAACTTTATTCTTAAATAAAATACATGAAGCATAGTTAGGAATTAAGTGTTTAGAAAGAGCACATGAAAACGTTTGCTCAGGAATGACCAGAGAAATATGACAGCTGTTTAAAACATTGCCATATATGTAGCATGCACCACAAAAGCAAATATCAAAGATTTAAAGATGTCTCTCAAATTTGAAACAGACCATGAACTAAAGTTTCCCAAATAAGAAACAGACCATGAACTGAAGTAGCTCCTTTCTTTCATTTTAAGGGCAGCAGTATTCCATCTGTGCTGACTACTTTAAATACCCTGTGGTTGTCAAGCTACAAAATACCTCTTCACAGACTGTTTTAACATTGATAAAGTTCTGTTTTTTTTCCCCATAATGACATTCCTGGTATACTCTCTAGTAGTAATGCTTCACAGTTTCAACTTGTTACATAGTTGCCAAGGTACACTTATTGTAATGCTCTTGCTGAAAGTGTTACCTAAACAGCAAAGAACATTGCGAAAATGCTGCTGCCAGCTCAAAGCAGAGTTGTTATATTGCTCTTCTTAAATACAGAAACACCTCACTGAAATCCGTAGGACTTTTACCTTTAGTTCACAGTTGCTGATGTGACAGAGAATAGGACTAAAGTTACTATTACCTTACATTCTGCTTCCCCTAGTGAAAATGCCAGATGTCTGTCCTGCACGGCATGCCATTTATTAGAAACAGAAGTACTTTTATAACAGATCAGCTATGACACTACCTATGCTTAGACCATAAGGGATGGTCAGAATCTAAAATCCAGTTAATGAACTATTGAACAACAGAAAGCTACCATTCATATGTCATTGAAAGATATGTATGGATGTCAACTTCTGTTGAATGTACTACATGTAATTTGTATAGCCAGTCATCTGTGATCAGATATCTTTGTTTTGGATAATATGACCCAGGTTATGACTAAAAAGGCTCCAAAGAACAGTTCACTTATTTAGCAGATGAAATAAATAAATATATTAGCAAGCTGTTGCTGCTGTACAAGAAACCATGTCAAAATCCTACAATGACAAAGCAAGACAAAGTTTGACTTTGAGAAGGAGCAGAAAGCATTTATTCAGGAATGAACTGTTACAACAGTTCAACGCCATGAGTGAAAAGCTGCCCTGCACATATATAATAAAGTTAAGTACATCATTTTAACTCCTTATAGAAGACCCAACCCACATTTCATTTGCCATGGTTTCTCATTGATCATTAAGGAACCCACTGCCGGTTGTGCTTCTGCAACATTACAAACTTAATTTACAGTTTTTCACCTGCTGTTTCTTCACAGTATTCTTCCTAATATACATAGACATACATTTATTTATCTTTTTTACAGATCATAAAGTTCTCCATTTGTTCACTTATGTGTACATGGCTCCAAAATGTAGGCAGTGTTCTTTTGACATATTGTATCATTACTCTCCCTTTCTAAGCCCCCCCCCCCCAAGTCTTTGTTATGAATTGCACCTTGACTTGGCATGATTGCTTATGAACATGGCCAAAGCCTTCTCCATGCTGTGCACAGTAAATGAAAATGTGTGCTTGATATTAACTTCTGAGGTGGAGGAATATACCTGACATCAAACCCAAACAGAGGAGAAGACATTAGCTTAATGAGTGAGAGTTCTTGTTACATTAATGTAGAGGACTCTGGTCCAACAAGTCAGAACTGTTTTCCTCTTACAGCAGTGGGAGCATATATTGTAGAAAAGACATTTCCCTCTTAGTGCAGAGGGATGTTTACTTGTTTAGAAGAGATATTTGCCTTTTTTTGCATCCAGAAGGAGTAGTGCTTGGAAGAAATATTTCCTATTGGCACAGAAGAAGAATTTGGTTGTGGTTATAAATATTTGGTACCTTCTTAGTGACTGTAATGTCTGTACCTAAGTTATTCATTCAAAAACTTATAAAAGACTCTGACAGAGAACAGAAATGAAATTGCCACACCTTGTATTCTGCATCAGCAAGACTCTGGCTATTTTCCAGCTTGATAACTTTGCTGGATGTAGAATCCTTTGTGAACAAAGTGTTTTGTGGAATCTTCTTCCAAGTACAGTTTTGGTTTCATTTGGTTTTGACTTAACTCTTTAAATAAAGTGCCTGCACCAGAAACTTTTGCTTCCTCTATGTTTAATACACTGTAATACTTGCAACTTAGGGAAAAAAAAACAAGAGAGATCAGTTACACTTGTATCCACTTTACTTTCAAACAGGAAAATTCAGTTAATTGAGAGTTTTATTTTTCTGCCACTTTGTACTTAGCATACCTTAATTTGTTATTGATCACTTGTGGTTCAGTCTAGGTCATTTCATGTAGAGAAATTTGTCAAAGTGGGCTTTCGCACTACACCAACACCACTGTGATACTGAGGATCAGAATAAAGGACTTTCTCTCTCACTGTTCTAAGTTTGCAATTTATATAGAATTGGCAATGTTCCCAATTTGTAGTCTGGCAATTAGTCACAAGACCTTATTTCTATTTTATAAAGTATATGTTGTTACTAATCCCTCTTACTTAGCATTGTGTTTGTGACCTGATGAGAACCTTTCAATATTTCCAGTACAGCTTATACAGTAAGAAATAAGCAAGTGGCAGAAGACCGCAATGAAGTACAGTTGCCTTTGGTCTGTACTGATAGTAAGTATTAGCTCTGAATCTGACTTGGACTGCAGTCAGTATGTTAGAGTTAAAGACTGTCATCTTTCTTAGACTCATAAGTCATGTGTTTCTGTGTTTTAGGTCAAAGACTATCAAGAAACACAGAATTGTTAAAGTTAAATATATATTCACACTTACCTGAGCATTGATCAACACTCCTTTTAAAGTGTGATGTTTTTCTCTGATGCACTGAAGTGTATTTCATAGTCTTGGGGATGACTGTCTTGTAAGCTTATTTCTCTCATTGTGGTATTATTTATATTAAAATTGTTTTCAGTATTTCTGTGCCTAAGTGATTTGGGAGCAGTATATATTTTGTTATTGGTAATTCTTTCAGACCTTCACTTTCCATGATATTAAATGCATAACATAGCTCCCTCTGTTAAGCCTGTATTTAATACTATAAAGATTTCTTACAATTGAATGTTAATCCCCAAGTGATATTATTTTTTGAATTTCATCTGGAAAGTTTCTAGGAGCTGCATCTCAGCTTCTAAATAAAAGCACGATATAGCATCAGATTTCCCTGTTAGCCATGTCAGTGTTTTATACATGTTGCATAGACAGCCAAGGACCTGGTACTGACTCTAAGTAGTTTCCCTTATTCTTGTTAAACACAGTATTTTGTTTTAAATACTGGTTGTGAACTGTAGGGTGTAAGTCCTTTTACTGTTAAATAACAGCCACATCCTACTGATTAAGAGATACGGAGCGTAGTCTTTGTTACCAAAAAGTAGTACATTGCAGTTCTTATTGTTAAAACAGAGACTATTTTTTTACCATCTCATTGTTTAATGTTAGTTAATATTTACGTTTTTCTTTTTGTCATTGGCAACAGTATGAAAGCTACCCATTTGTGATTATTACATTTTCATATCCACGCTTCATGTTCCTTAGAAGAAAAGGAAAGCAGGAAATTAAATAGGACCCCATGAATTATTCCTACTGATGCATAGTTCTATATTACTAATTGAGAGGAAGTAGCAATGAATCCCTTAAACAGATTAATTTTCCAGGTATCAAGTGCAGACCCACACTACAGGTATATTTCACCTGTACTAAAGATTTCTGTACCTAAATCAAGAGTACAAGGACTTGACATTTTAATAACAGTTGACTGCTATGTAAAATGAACATTGAGAACTTAAGCTATATTATATAAACAACTTACCCAACTGTCATTAAATTTTAAATTACTCAGAGCAGCAATAAATTTAGTATGATTATTGACAAAGTAAAAGCTCGTTTTTTCATAGTTCTCATTTCTCAGAAATCTTGATTTCAAATTTGACCCCAGACTTGCCAAGTACTCTCTTAAGCTGATAGAAGTCATGATTAACCATTTATTTCTTTAGAAAATAATCTTTAAAGAGTTAGCTCACCAAGAAGTAAAAACAAGCCTTTTCTTAAGTAGATCTTTTAACACTGATATGCTGAAGTAATGGGATCAAGCAATTAGATTGTAAAATGTCTTACTGGAGGTAATAGCAGCTGAAGAAAAAACTAGTTAATGAGCTCTACTCAAAATGAACCAAGCTTAAACTCTGAGAAATCATTTTCAGTAAATCTGGAAAGAGTAGTTTGTAATTTTATTACATTTAATGAAGGAACTGAAGAACAACATTTCAAAGGGGCTCTACTTATTTATTCAAAGGTTCATAGGTGTGTACTAGGCTAATGGCCCTGGAGTCTTTACAAGCCTAGCACATAGGATTACCCTGGCATCGTGCCACCCAAACATAGTTCCCTGTGCCTCTGTCGAGTAGAGCCACTGGAGTGATCCCCGGGGTGAATTTTTTATTTCCCATCCACTCATCAAGATTTCTCTTGAAGAGGGCCAGTGAGGTGCTCTGTTCGGCATGTATGGGAAGTGGATTCCATAGCATGGGCAGACTCTGGATTACGAACCTGCCCCTCCAGCACATTCTGTTGATTGTGGTAATGAGGTTGAGGTTTCTGGAGCGTGTGGTGCAGAGTATTTGGGATTTCTATAGATGTAGCATTCCTGAAAGAGCTGGGTCAGACATGGCTTTGTAAGTCAAGCAGAGATCACCTCTAAGTAGGCGATATGAGACAGAGAATAGTTGGAGTTTTTTGAGTCTGCCCATACAGGACAAGTGTTTAAGGACTAGGATACTCTTTGTGAGGTACTTTTGTGGCCTCTCCAGGTGTTGCAGTTGGTGCAGGTACATGCCAAATGGGGCATTGTACTCGATGATTGGCCTAATGAGGGAAGAGTAGAGGGAGACAATGACCTCTTTCTTTCTGGATGCAAAACCCATAGTAATGAGATGTGCCACATAGAAGGACTTGCTGACCACAGTAGTAATGTGGTGGTCAAAACAGAGGTTGCTGTAAACCTGTGTTCCCAGATCTCTTATAACACCTTCTGTGTTCAGTGGACTACCATTGATGTGGTAATTCATGGGAACTTGGATTTTCCCAAAGGGGATGATATGACATTTTTTGGCATTGAGCTCAAGGCCAAGATTCTGACACTAGTCGGTGGTCTCAGTGAGGCCTTTCTGTAGGATGTCAACATCACTTGGGGAGTTAATAATAGCTCCTAACTTACAATTGTCTGCGAACTTTGTCAGCCAGAGTCCCTTTGTGTTGGCCTGGACTTCAGAGAAGTAGATACCAAACAGGAGAGGACCCAGGACCGAACCCTGTGGGACTTTACTCATGACTGGTCAGCAGTCTGACTTGAGTCAGCTACTTTCAAACTGTGGGTTCTATCTGTGAGCCAGTTTGCAACCCACCTAGTGATATAGGGGTTGATGGCTAGCTTAGTGAGTTTTTCTATGATTCCTGAGTGGGGAATGGTATCAAAGGCCTTGAAGGTAAGCTGTATGAACCACACCAGACTACAAAGCCAGCGAAAAAGATGCCACCAATCTTGTATTAAATAGTTTATTCACACTGGACAACACTATGGCGCCTCGGCACAGCCTTCCTGGAGTTACAAAATATGCCACACCATACATATATATATATATATATATATATATATATATATATATATATATACACACACACACACACACACACACACACACACACACACACACACACACACACACACACACATATATTCACTTAAGTGCAATTAAACAATTATCTAATTAAGCAACCATCAATTAACATAATCATATAAACATTTTAAAGAAACTCTCTCCAGTTACATTCACTATTTAGACCTGCTGGAGATAGTGTATTAAATTTTAAAATATATAGAGTTTCTTTGTACAATAATTTCTTTTTCATTAACATTTCATCTGTTTCTGAAATATGTTCCAAAATACAAGCTTTTAAGTGGCTGGCTTTGTAGTCTGGTGTGTTTTAACACTTGCTTGGTGTTTTTTTTATATAGGCTGTATGAACCACCTTGCCTTCATCCACAGCTCTGATGGCTGACTCAGAGAAGTCGACCAAGTTGAGCAGGCATGATCTACCCTTCACAAAACCAAACTGTTTGGGGTCCAGAGTTTGGAGATTCCCTATATCCTTGTTTATTAGGTCCATGATGATGTGTTCCATAGCTTTGTGTATCAGACTCATCAGACTAATGGGGGCGATAGTTCCCAGGGTCTGTAGTTGCTCCTTCTTTGTGGAGAGGGATGACTGTAGCAGTGCACTATTCAGTAGGGACAAAGCCTGAGGTGAGGCTGTGACTGAACAGGGCACACAGGTGAGGTCCCAGTTCACTCTGTAGTTCACATCCTTGATATATCTTATGTTGTTGTTAGTATTATACATAATAACATCCAAAACATTACTGTCCCTTTTTGGAAAGGGTATGAACTACCCACAGAGACAAATTTAGGGTTTCTAGAGGTTCCTACTTAATATTTTAATATCTAAAATTCCTCAAAAGTATAGTTAATATTTTTACAGCTAGTAAACCTTGTAAAGTTGTTGAGAAAGTCACAATGTTTGTATGTGGTCATGGGGGGAGTTTAATAGCCATTTGCATTATATTTTACTGCTATTGTGATATTAAATGACCAGGGTGTTATTGTCTGGATTTGTTTTTTTAAAAAAATACTCTGTTGTTTATAGAATTATTCAGGAAATTTAAGACTCACTCCTACAGGTTGAGACTCTAATATGGGAATGTTTCACAAACTCTGGAATAATCAAGTCTGTTATGGCCCATTATAGTGTAATAATTAAAACGTTAAGAGATCACGTTAGATTGTGTCAGATATTTGCCTTCTCCATCCCGTATGTGTTCTGTATATGAACAGGATACGTGTATAGTGTACTTACACAGGTCATGGAAGTACAAACTAGATCTACACTTGAGATGATAGATGTAATGTTATTGCCAATAGTAATCTGTGTAGCCAGTTACTAAAGAATTTGGCCTTGGTAAACTTGTATTCTTATAATTTTATACGGTAAATGTATACCCAAAGACCAGGTTGAGGTCTACAAAGCTTCTTCACATTAATAAAATTTTCTTTTATTTTATTAAATGGGATTATTTTAAGATAATTCACTTCTGTATAAATAATTATCAGGTCATAGACTGACCTTTCATTTAGCATTTTTAAGAGATTAGGAGTTTTGAAAAAGATTAGGTTAGAGAGTGATGAAATACTGAGTGTTCCTTTGTTTAGATCTGATAACGAATGGGTATCATTTTAAACTTTAAGTAACCAAAGATTACCACTCCTCTTTATTGCTTAGATTTTTATGTTTAGTTGGTGTATGAGAATTAAGGTCCGGTAAGGCTCTAAGATTTGTAACTCCACTAATTTGTTTTTCAACTGCAGCCTAAGGTATAGAGATATATGGGAAAACAATCACTTTTTTATTTATTACATATCTTCCATGGGTCTATTTGAACATATCTTCTGAGGGATGGAATAATGTGCTTGCATTAGAGTCAGAAATCATATCTATATCACTTTGTTCGACTCTCAGGTTGTCAGGTCTAAGAAACACTACAGCTGTCATCAGTTACAACTGCAGATCCAGAGTTAATAGAATGAGCTTCTCAAAGGATTTTGTGTGTGTATGTGTGTGTGCAGCACTGTGGTAGCCATCTGGCTCAAACTGCTGTACTTCTTATGTCTAGCAAGACACTACTTAAGGTCAGTTTATAAGTCACATTTTAGAATTATAGCAGATGGTCATACACTACTGGTATACATGATATAACATCATATAAGTAGCCCTGCTGGTAGAAGTGGTGTTCATGACCCCCACCCCCCACCCCCCCCCGCCAAGGATGGAAAAACTAGTCTTTGAACTACATTATACTGGTAATTTCTGAATTTGCATCAGTGTGTTCCTCAGAAGTGCAACATATTTTCTTCCTTATAATTTCCTTTTCTTTGCCCTTTGTTAAAGCTCTAACTTGAGTCTCAAGATTTGCAACACAGTCAATTTTTTTTCACAGTATGAGGTCATTATTATAGAAAACTCCCTTATACAAAGAAAATGTATTACACTTGATGAGAACATCTTTGTCCAATTTCTTCAAAGGACATAGTAATGCCAAAAATATGCCTCATAATAGAGCCAAAATTCAAGGAAATATAGACAATACCTGCAAATAAATAAATAAATAATAGTATAGACAAAAAAAAAAAAAAACTCACAGTTGTAGCAGAGGTCTACCATACATAACAATGATGTTTATTCTATGGTAGATTTCCTGACTGGCTTGTTGGAAAAATTTTCTACAGTTCCTAAAATTATGTAAAAGGAATTTAAAAAACTGAAATGAATATGTACAAATAAAAACAAGTAACCATATCCATTCTCAGAAACCTCAAACCCCAAAAGACCACCAACCACTACCTTGGCCAATTATTTGGAAAGTACAGGTGCCAAGTTTCTTATCTCTACTTCATTTACATATAGGCAGACTAATGCCCCTAATACAACTTGTCATTCTGTATTCCCATCTTTTCTCTCCCAATTATCTACAGAAAACACATGGCTGAGAAATTGAAAGTCCCAGTGGTGATGATCCATTTCCTGTACACATCCACTTGTATATCATATTCATATCCACATCCTCCTTTCATTTAATAAACATATCCACATATAGCAAATAATTTCCTGCATTATAGAAACAATAGCTTTTGTACCTCTACCAAGACTTCCTAACACTCCTCCTAAGTGTTATAGACCAACCCCATTTGATCACCCCTATCAGAAATAATAAAAATGATCATCTCTATACAATTAATGGATCAGGTGGAGTCAAGTCTTCTCTGTCCCAATCAGCATGGGTTTTGTAGAGGGCACAGATCAAAAATAGCCCTTTTATCCTTCACTGATAACAAATATATTTATTTTTATTTATTGATTTTACATTTGTTTACTGGGATACTCCAACTGGATACATGTCCATTTTCAGTGGAGGCCCGGGGAGAAAAGCTCCACATAGTCAAACATACAAAAGGTTACACAAGAAGTTAGAAAACAGTAAGAATATATATAAAAAAGTGGTAATATACCTTATGTACATTGGTTTAGAAGTGTTCCCTAGTAGGGGCTCACAGTTCTCATGGAAAGACATACAAAGGTTACACAAGAAGTTAGAAAACAATTAGAATATATAAAAACAAAGTGGTAATATATCTTATATACATTGATTTAGTAATGTTCCCTAGTAGGGACATCTTGACAAGTGGCATTTTTCTAGGTCTGGCAAAGAGCATTGTTCGTTGTCGCACCCAGAATTTCAACTAACCCTACCATCCTTTAGAATATTAAATAATGCTATAAGGTTGTTAGAATTTAACATCATGCAAGAAATATCTGTTTACATTTCAATTCAACTTGCTTGATACCTATGTCTCTATCAGAAGGTATACCTCAAGCAGCTGATATCAGTCTTACTCTTCTACTTTGGTAATAAAATCTCTGATATTTTCCCATCGCACAGCTACCTGCTTTAGAATGATGATCTTTACCCCCCCCCACACACACACACACACACACACACACACACACACACACACACACACACATACACTCTGATACACTCCATAATAACCAAATAAATTAACTAGCACCTAGTATGTCATCTCTTACCAGGCAGATAACATCATTCAGCCCTACAATCAGATAAAGAATGTGCTAAGTGCACATAAAAAAAGTAAAACTCTCCCTCTCCCAGTCTCACTATATTAGCTGTACCATATTGGCAGGCCATACACTTCAAATGGATGATGATGATACTCTTTTATATTTAAGACACAACCTGCTCTGATTACCCAGGCAAATGTGAAAACGGTGTATCAACTCCAGCACTGACAAACTCTTAATGCAACCAGTCTTTAATCCATTCCTCCTTTATGGCCTTTTCTTAACCTCTAACTAGCCTGGCAACTCTAGCAAACTACAAACATATCTAACAGCCTGAAGGTTCATTAGCTGCTTTCATAAACTACAGAACCATTTTGCCTTACTACTAAATGATTGAGCTCTTGCCCATTCACATACAAAGCTAGTGCATACAAGAAATGACCCTTTGCAACCTTCTTCATTTCAACCTATGTCCAAAACAAAAATAAAATCTTTCTTCATTTCAACCTATGTACAAAACAAAAGTAAAATCTTTCTTCATTTCAACCTATGTCCAAAACAAAAATAAAATCTTTCTTCATTTCAACCTATGTACAAAACAAAAATAAAATCTTTCTTCATTTCAACCTATGTCCAAAACAAAAATAAAATCTTTCTTCATTTCAACCTATGTCCAAAACAAAAATAAAATCTTTCTTCATTTCAACCTATGTACAAAACAAAAATAAAATCTTTCTTCATTTCAACCTATGTCCAAAACAAAAATAAAATCTATTATTATTATACACTAAATAAAAAAACAAGATGCCACAAAGAACCTTTAACGTTTTATTTGTAGTTTAAGCACTTGCATTCCACACAAGACTAGAACTTTATCATAGACATTATAATGAAATGTTTCCCAATTTAAAAAGCCTTAAAGGTCCCAAAACATAATTTAATTTAATGGTATACTTCATAAAAAATACTTGTTAAAAATCTTGAAAAAACACAAACTAAAAACATGGTACAAAAAACATATGAAAAATACAGTGTATAGAAAATATATAATGAATATGCAAAATATAATACATATGTAAATACAATCCTACATTAGGGGAGTAGTACTTTTAACAGCAGCAACAACGTAGAACACAGCAAAGCAGCACAGCAAAACAACAGGAGTCAGCACAGGATCAAAAAGCAGCTTTATTTTCTCTCTCACTCTAGCGCCGCGGCCACAGTAAGCCTTCAAGGAGTAGTACTTTTAACCCTCAATTAGTGCTGCCCATAGGGTTATTTGACCATCTGTGCGAAAATCATATCACAAAAAATCAAATTCCGAACAACTGTGTAAGATGAATAAAAGGCACCAGCACTGTATCACGAAGAATTTATTCCAACACCTCTCAGACTAAGCGCTTTCAGCAGTAAAACTGGCTTCTTCAGATTCATACATTACAATACAAGATGCATAGACCAAGTTAATATACTCTCCACTCTTCTGCACTCAAACAATTAAAACTAATTAATTGAACAATCAACTAATGAACTAAATACAACTAAAAAAAACAGTACAATATTTAAACACTATAGACAACTATGTAAGAAATTTGATACAAATAAATAAATAAATCCATTATGTATATATGTTATATAAATAAAAAAATTTTTAAATTAAATACCCACATCTAAATGATGCTACTTAAATATTTCAATTGAGGTTTTAAAGAAATACACTCATTTAGTCCCGGACGTCTAGTGGCATTCAGCCTAAGCTGCCATTCCATCTCTAATCTTGCTACCCTATTTTGAATATCACATTTAATATTGGGTTTAACCCTATCTATAATAAAGAATAGAAATTTGTTGAAGTTAACACATACTTTAGTGTGTAAATAAAGTGCATTATGATCATCCTTCCCTCTGATGGAACTAACGTGTTCACCTATTCTTTCTTTCAAACTTCGTGTAGTCATGCCCACATAAAATGCATCACATGACATACACAAAGCGATGTACACACAATTTCTAGTAGTACAATTACAAGAGCCTGGACATGATATTGTATGTTTGTAACCTACAACACATAAATATGCCCCTTCTGCTATAAATCTATGAAAATCATATCACGAAATGGGGCTAGAAAAAGAGAAAAAGATTTTACAATCTCACATCCGAAGACAGAAACCTTTTATTTAAACTGTCTAATGACAAAAGCCTGTGTATGATAAAGCCTGACAAGGGTGTGGGGGGGGGGGGGGGTCGTTATTATGGACCATTATATGTATTCCTCCAAAATGCTGGATTTCTTAAATAATGGGGACTTTTTTTTACAGAAGTCTCATGGAACAATATTATAGATAGATTTTGCATTGGAGAATTTGTACATTACTTTTGATATTCCACCAAAGATGAGGGAATTCCTAGAGGTTAGAATCTCTGGAAAAAAATCACTGGGCCGTGTTCAAGACCTTGCCATTTCCTCCACTGTAGTGTGATCCTGGAGTTGGTATATTATTTATTTTGTGTTTGGATTTTTTTTTTTTAATTTGTTTTTTTTTTTTTTAGTTACAGATCAGCGATTTTTTTCCCTGGGAAAAAAAATCGCCGTTCCATGTGTTCAAGATTTAAGGATTTCGCCTTTAATGGGTTGATTAAACAGCATTCACTATTTTAAGAATTTGCTGTAATAATATAGACCCCATTATTATGCCTTTCAGTATACAGACCCTCTGCTGTTAGTTTATCATACTCGGCAACAAGATGTGTGACTGTTTCCAGCTCTGTTTACAAAACCTGTATTTGTCTGTTTCTCCCACATTTACAATTGACATTGTAAACCAATATGTACATAGTCCACTATCCTGGGCTGCAAATATAAATCTTTCGTCTTTTGGTTTAAATGTATCTTTCTTTAACCATTCCTGCATCAGACCCTGATCAACAAGAGTTGTTCTAGGAATTTTCTGTACTTGCAACTATATTTATGCCTTTTCCACATTTCTTGTGTTCTCATCTGATCCTTCTCCTTACATTCTTTATTTTGTTTTTTTTTTTGTTTGTTTTTTGGCACATTCATTTCCTGCCTTATATTTGTCTACTTCTGGTTTGATTTCCATTCCAACTTGACACCTATATGCTTCTGCTAAACTAAGCAGGAAAGTCATCCTAGGCCTATTCTCCTCATGTTTTAAAATGCTCAGTATGTTTGAATCTGGTGAAGTCAGCAGATATGTATGTAGCCCTACAGTTACAGATCTGTACATGTAATCAGTATTGAGAAGGCCCATACCTCCTTCAGAACAAGGGATATATAATCTTAGTATGCACTGATTTTTATGTATATCATTTGATAAGCATAAAGATTGTTCTTGTTTTTCCATCCTACTGATCCAGTACCTTTTGGGGCCAGTCAGTCACTCCAAAACTGTTACGTTAGAAAAGGAAGATCAAATGGGTTTATAGCTTGGACTTTGTTCCTAGATGTCAGGGCACTTTTCAGTACTAATTTTTTTCTTCTAAAATATTCCTTACTGAGTTTTGTTCCCATTATCTTTCATGGTTTGTTGTCAATCCTTGACCAGTTCTCAAATATTTATACACCCTCCTGCTCAGTTTCATTAATATCATATTCCTGTCCCAGACTGATATTTTCTTAGGGCTGCATTTTTCCTGCTTTATCAAGACAAAATGACATTCTTATATCACCTGAGAAAGTTTTTAACACTTGCAATTGTCCTTTCAGTTCCTCGTCTGGTGAACTATACAGTTTGAAGTCATCCACAAAACGAAGATGAAAAGTCTTTACACTTTGTTGTTTTCTGGGAGCCAAATTGTAGCCATGACCTAATCTGTTAAGTAGACAGCTTAATAGGTTAAGGGCAAGACAAAAGAGTAGTGGTGACAAGAGAGTCACCCTGGAATATCCCCCTTTTAATTTTTTATCCCTGTGATAATAATGTGTCCTTTTTCATGGCTTAGCTAGAAAGTGGTTTGCCACTGTTTCATTGTCACTGTATTCTAATTGATTAATGTAGAGTGTATCTTGTACATCTGTAAGCACTCCATTCCATGAGTGTGGGATGCTGTCAAATCTCTTCATGCCATACTTAGATTCTACCTCTGTTTTGCAATTCTTCACTATGACTTTATTTAACAACAAAGGATCCCTTGTTTTATATGACTTTCTTTTGTTACCCTTTTGTTCATTTGTTATGTTTAAGTTTTCTTCTAAATGACTATAAGCTCTGTTGGTGTCAGTTTCAGTATATACTTTATACATCATAAATCAAACAGTATGAAGATCACATGCTCCAGGGATCTTAACCTAGCCTCCAACATGAACAAATCATGCTAGAGAGATAGATACATATCCCAGAGACTGCCCCTTCTCTGGAACAAGCTTTCCATTCATGTAAAACCGAGTGCCTCACTGACCCTCTTCAAGTGCAACCACCAGTAGATGGGTAACCATAAATTCAATCCTAGGGTAGCACCCATGTCCCTCATGGACAGGCAGTTGTTATTAATTTTGATAGACTCATTCCTCTACAAACCTTGCTCCCCTAGCTACTTCAGCTGAGTAACTTAGGATAAATATGGCTAGGCTTTTCAAGGCTCCAGATCCATAAACCTAGTAACTACCTGTGAAACTATATCAGAAGGTAAGTTATTGCTCTATAGTTTTTAGGATAGGTTGCAGGTTCACTGTTAAGGAGTATTGTTCTCCCTACCATTAACCAGGTTGGTGGTTCTTAAGGATGAACATAGAAATAATTCTTACTTCAGGCTAAATTTCTATGTAAGATGTTAGTACTTTTACCCAAACGTTGGGTACCGCATCTGGGCCTGGGGTTTTCCATTTCGGAGATTTTCTTGATTTTTTTTTAATCTCTCTGGCTATTACTTCATCCCATTTGATATCCCGTACATTTGAAATTCTTACTGTTTCTTTTACTTCTATCCATTCAGTATCTTTGCTATGTTCCAAATAGTCTTCATAGATATTTCTCCAGCATGTGTCTTTTTCTTATTTTTCTGGTGGTGTTTCAATTCCTTTTGCTTTGTTTCCAAATTATCTATAACATTTTTGGCTCACCAATGAGTTGCTTGCTTTGTACTTTTCATTTATATTTATCTGCGTATCTTCTAAAATTTTCTGCCTCTGCTGATGTATTCAGTTTATTATTTGCAATAGTGCACACTAGATCCTGGTCTGTGCATTGCTTTTATCATAACTATCTTTCTCAGTATTTTTGTTGATCTGTTCTCTGTTCTTTACTCTTCTAACACTGACACTTCTTGCCTTAACTACTTTACAGTTTTCTCTATTTAATACTTCCATGATGGCATTTGAATTATTCCATTCCTTCGACTTATTGCTCTGTGTTCTTGTGATAAGACTTTATATGTTATTATTTTAGCTGCACAGTAATATATCATATTGACTTCTGTTGTATCACATGACTTTTGGTTAATAGTCTTGATTACTATGTTTATATGTTTTATCTGACTTCTAACATTTTGAATCTCATTGACTTTCTATAATCTATTTTTTTCATTAGTCTTAATATGTCTATCCGTCTCTATTAAATCAAGCAACTCATCACATAGATCATTTTCTTCTAAACTGTGGGCATATTCCTTGCTCCCTCTTAACTGCAGGCATTATACAGAAATATGCAGAACATATTCCTCTGACATATTCTCTTCAGATGCATCCTGTATCATCCATTGCTCTGTCATATGGGAACTCACTAGCCTATCACTCCACAACTTTGACTGTGTCAGAGTTGCCACTGTTTCCTGTTCCTTCCCTTGCTGTGCATCTCCAACTGAACCTTTGTACTGGTTTTCTGCTGACGGCTCCAGAGTATCTTCATGTGGCGAGTATTCAGATGCTTCCTGTTCTACCCGTTTCTTCTTAGTCTGGGGACTCATTGTTCCATCATGCTGTGATGTAACCAGAGTTGGATTTTCTGTACTAAATCCTTCCCTTCACAGGTAACTTCAATTTCTATTTCATTATTTTCTACATTACTAATCCTCTTTTCTACTTCCCCCCTTTGCTTTCTTATTTTTTTGTATTGTGAAATTTTCTATATGCAGATGCCTTTGCCTGTATATCTCACTAAATATCTTAAGTGCTATTTTTTTTTTTTATATTGATTAGTTCTGCTTTCGCCTTTGCATAAATATTGCACTATAGTAAATCTCCTTTTATTTCCCATGTCCATATTTCTTCTTCAGATGTCTCCCACTCCGCCTATTTCTCCTTACTTTGGAGACTCATTGTACCATCATGCTGTGACATAACCTGTGTTAGACTTTCTACACTAAATCTTTTACTTTGCAGGTATTCCAGAACTTTGACTTCTATTTGTTTAACCTCTGCTTTACTTATCCTCTGTTGTATGTTCTCCTTTATGATCTTATTTTTTGTATTGTGAAATTTTCCATGTCTGAGTGCCTTTGCCTGTATTTCTCTTCACGTATCTTTGAAGCTGCCTTTTTGTATTGATTAGTTTGGCTTTCTCCTTTGCATAAATATTGCATCATATCAGATCTCTTTTTCTTTCCCAAGTCCATGTTCCTTTTTTTTTCCTTTCAAATATCTATTTTTGTACTTTCTGTGTCATTTCTTTTTCCAAAAGGCCCAAAGTTTCTTGGTCTATATAATGTTTTTCATGGATCTGTTGTATTAATGAACATAAATTTGATTTGAAGCTTTTAACAGTTTTTTCTTTTGCAAGTATTTTTCTTCCATCTAATTTCTCTCTTAATTTCTGAATACCTTTTATCTGAAGATTCTGGGCTTTTTGCCTCATAGTAGTAATACATAGTTTCTTCCTTATCCTCAATAGTCCACTCTAACGTCTGTTTTTGGCCTGTCAGTTTTTCTGTTTTTGTGGTCTACAACTTCCTTCGACAATAGGGGGGACATCCTGCAGAGCTTGACTTAACCCCATTGTAGGTATGTTTCCATGTCTTGAGGATTATACGCAGTCATTTTTTTCCAGTCGTGGCATCAGTGTGCATACCAGGATTGGGCATGTTTTTATCCTGGGACTTGTGCACCCAGCTATTTTTTTTTTTTTCATTTTTAACCCACCTCTGTCCATGATATATACTGTATGAAATATAGTCTATATATCAGTGTTGTCTTGGAGAGAATTTGCGAAAACAGGATCCGCCATGAGTAGGTGCTCACCAAGCCCTAAGAATGCATTCAATTCCAGCAATACTACTCTCCTTTTCTTGCTGGTGTTGTCATCTCTCTATTTGGATCCATGAAAGAGCCTTTTCTAGAATAGGACCTGCCATGTTGTGATGACCTACTACTGCCAGCCAGTAATCAAGGAGCTTATAGATTATAGAATCCTCACCACAGGCACCTGTGGGGGGACATTCCCTGGGAGGATAACAGGTACACACACAGTATTTCCAGATGCAGCTCTTGGCATCAAGTGCAATTTCCCTTAAGAGCACACAGAGACAACAGTCAGTCCAAGACTGGTTTCTTGCTCTCTTTCTCCAGATCTCCCAAAAGACTTCCTACTGGCACAGCTAAAGAGTTGAGATCACAGCTGAGTGACCAAGACAAGACCTCCAGCAACCCTCTTTGTCCAACCAGTGCTTCGTGTCGCTGCACAAGTAGCTGACACACATCCTCTTAGAGGTTTGATTTACACACACACAACCACACCCGCACACACACACTCCTGAGAAAGGCTGGCACAGGTTTACTAGCTATGCTCCCTTCTGCCCAGACTATAAGGTAGTTACCACTGCCACCAGGGAATCCTTATCAACTACTTTAAGGCCCTCAACAAAGGGTGTCCAATCTTACTGTGTAATATTAATATTAATACAAATGGTAGTTTGACCAATACCAAGGCTATTAGGAGTGGTCCACACAGTGTCACCAAATAAATTTGCAAGTACTCTCAAAACTTAAATATCTCTATACAGATCAGTCACAAAGAAAGGTTTAAATATATTTAATAATAAATAATAATAGAAAAGGCACTACTAAATATATATTTACAGTGACATTAGAGTTCAAACCACAGGAAATATTTAAAATAACATTGCATTACAGGTTCATACAAATAAAGAAAAACAAAATCTAAACTTAGCTTCCTGGCTGTATCTAAGAGAGTTATACTGTTCCCTAGAAACTTACTTAGAGCAAGGCAGATGTGGTAAATGGTTCTTATTGTTGTTGTCAGGTCCCAGACAGAATGCAGAATGCTCTGCCTCACTTAGAGATTTAAAATAATGTCTAAAATATTACTGCTGGGATAGCTTACAGAATGACATTATTTCTGGTCATCTCACTTCTAGTCCCCAGGCAGAAACTCCATTGCTGGCAGCTGGTAGCATTTAGCATCTACCTTTAAAATACATAGACAAGGGCTTTTACTCAGATCTTTTGCAGGTGCTGGAAGTCATAAAACAATTGTATTCCTTCATACTTACAAAGTAGCAATTAGTTCACCCCAAAGATAATAGAGAAGGCTTCCAGGTACAGACTTTGTGTCTCTGGCTGCATTGAAACATCGTTATAGCCTAGCCAATAAAGTGATTTAATTTCAAATATTTTTCTAAAATTTGCTGGACTGAGGTTAACCCTCCAGTTTCCTGTGTTAACATATACATTTATACAGTTACAATAGTGCATGTACATTTCTGTTCTCTTCTAGTAGGGCACACTGTGGATACATTTTAAGCACAAGCACTTTTCAAATACCTTTTCAGCACAAACATCTGTACAGAGCAGTTTGATATACACATGACATACATTTCTAATACATTTGTAACACAAGGATCTTGTATAAATTAGTTTGATATTCACAAATTACATATAATTATTTACAAAATTCCAGCTAGCTGTGCTGGCAGTACCACCTTTCATCACAAATGTTGAATAAACTTCCTAGTAAGTTAAAAATTAATCAAAGTTTACAGTCATTGAAAGTATCATTAACTGAACATTTACACAATTAAACTAATTGAAATGTTTTGCAAAGCATTTTAAAACTTTTTATTTTACCTGGTACAATAATTATCATTGTTCATATTATTTGAAAAGTTGACTGATGTTTAGCTATCGAGAAGCCATTCTATATTTTGTATGTGTTTGTTCTAATTCATGCTTTCACCTAATGAATCTAATTCCAGTGTATCACATTGTAAAGGCTCACTCTCTTATATGTAAAGCTTCTACTTATCGTATATTACACTTTAAACCTTAATGCATCTGATGACTATATATTTTATTGTTATGCTTTAAGTATACAATAATTTATATGCCTGAGTGACACCTCAACAGGGTCAGAAGACCAGCTCACTTGTCCATTTAATAAATTGCAAATAAATCATACTGGTTTCTAGTTTCTTTAATAGTAGCAGCAGTTGTGATATTTTTTAATTCTGGGGTAGAACTGACAGCCCCTTGACCTTACCATGTTCTACATGGAAATAAGCAACCCCTTTCTATGCCAACAAAATTGACTATAAAAAGCAACACTGTACTATGCTGAATATCTCATCCCAGCTGTGCTCTCACTGAGTAGTAACTAGTGCAGAAGACTAAAGCCCTAAGTTGTTAATTGCTGCTTCCTTTGCCCAGGGCACAGAGTTTAATTCCTTCTACCTTCTTTTGCCTACTATGTGACATGAGCAAGTTACTTAAGTATGTACTGCTGCCAGATGCTCCCTGAAAAGAAACAACTATTTCTAGGGGCTTTCCTGATCAACAAATATATAAAACAATCACCCCACAGATGTCTACTTTTTAGTTATTCCACTACATTCTGTCTACAGATATTGGAAACTACAGACCCATAAGTCTCACTAGTCTTATATGTAAAGCCATGGAAAAAATTATCATGGAGATGATAAATAGCTATATAGCAATCCTCTAGTCATTGGACCCAGCCCAGTTTGGTGTCGTCAAGGGCAGGTCATGCCTACTCAACCTGGTGGACTTCTTTGAGAAGGTCACCAAAGCAATGGATGAGGCCAAGATTGTTCACACTGCTTACCTTGACCTGGCCAAGGCATTTGACACAATACCCCACTTGGGCATTGTCGAAAAATTCAATAGGTTAGGTACAAACTCATATGTAATCCAGTAGATAGCCAGCTGGCTCACAGACAGGCCCCAGGAAGCTAGAATTGGGGCGTCCACCTCTACAAATAGGCCAGTCACAAGTGGAGTTCCTCAGGGATCATTCTTTTGACAGCTCCTTTTTGGCATTTACTTCTCAGAAGTCAAGGCCAATGTCAGTAGTCTCTGGCTGACTAAATCTGCAGATGATTGCAAATTAGGAGCTGTCATTGAATCTCATACAGACACAAATGTTCTCCAGGAGGGGCTACCACAGACAAGCAACTGGTGTCAGAGCCATGGACTAAAACTAAATGCCAAGAAATGTATAATAGTATCCTTTAGAAGTCATCTATCCCTGGTAACTATCATATTGACAATGCACCCCTTAGAGTTTACCCAGTAGTCAGGGACTTAGGGACTCACATAGTAATCTAGTCTTTGACCACCATGTGTCTACAGTGGTGAGGTAAACTTTCTATGTTGAGCAACTTATAAACAAAGGTATGGCATCTAAGTCCAAGGAAGTCATTGTTCCACTGTATTCAGCATTCATCAGACCTAACATTGAGTACAATGCCCCCTTTGGTATGTACCTAAGCAGACATATCCAACAATTGGAATGTCCACAGAGGTTCCTCACTAAAAAAATACAGGGCATAAGTAAAATGTCCTATGCAGACTGCCTCAAGGCCCTGTCCCTGTATTCTGTCTCCTACAAGCTTTTGAGGGGAGATCTATGCCTGGCATACAGGGTATTGTCAAACCCCACTCTGATGGACCTCCTGCATATCCACAAAACAAACAGCACCAGAATTACCCATTCTAAAGACTTAAACCTTGCCTGTAATATTAATAGGACCCGCTGGAGAGATAGGTATGTATCCCAGAGACTACTGCGTCTATGAAACAGGCTCCACATCCATGTGAAGCAGAGTTCCTCCCTAACCCAATTCATGTGTAACTTGGACAATTGAATGGGAAACTGGAAATTCATCCCTGGTTTGGCACCTATGTCTCTAATGGACACAGGTAACCTGTAAATGGTTCATCTCCCAGGCCCATGCTTACACTTATCAAGGGTATCAGAACTTATCAGAGATTTGGGATGCATGGCTAGGCTTAAAAAGGCCCTTGTGGTCGTTAGCCTATTTAACACCTATGAACCTATAAACTTAATTATTTGTTCACTTATTTCCTTCAGTTTTGGAGTATTTCATTATTCCCTGTCTTCATATCAGCTCACATATTATCATTATTCATCCATTATCTCATCAAACGATGTGTCCATACTCATCACCATTGCTCCTCTCAATCTCCCTTCCCTTCCTTACCCTTCTGCACTTAACTTCCATCCACACAATCACCACAATTTAAAACCTTTACCTATCACCTCAACCATAAGTACACCTACACCCAGCTACCTCCTAATTTACCCAGGGCATATTACATTATACAACCACTCTGATACCAGATTTAAACTAGTAACTAAAGCAAATACTAAACTTAGCCTAACAACTGTATACAAACATTCCATAATTAAAAGAAAACTGATAATCACAAACCTACCTCTGAATAAAGCAAAACTTACCCTATATGGGGACATCCACCCCAACCCTGGACCAACCCTAAATCCCACAACCCAACAATCCAATAAATCTCTCATTATAGCAACCATTAACCTGCAAAGTATCAAGAATAAAATTCCAGACTTCCATGCCTGGATTTCACAGTAGGCCAGATATAATAGCAAGCTCAGAAACCTGGCTTAAACCATATATAAAAAAATCAGAATTTCTACCATCCGGCTACTCCTGCTTAAGATACAACAGACCCCGTAAAAAAGGTGGAGGTGTTGCATTAATTTACCCAAGTCATTTCACATGAATACCATATACCAAGCCCACCCCACATTTCACATCTGCCAAAATTGTTGTAGCTTTCCTACAATTGAATACCAGCAAAAAATGCTGCATCATTGGAATCTATATCCCACCAGGCAATAATATACCCATTCTAGAACAAATCCTTGCCTGGACTTCAAAAACCTTTACCAGTGAGACAATTATCCTTGGAGATGTCAACATACCTTGGACAGAAGTCACAGAAAATCAACCCTCAATAAATATAAATCTATTCAATTATATCCAGCTTATCAATAAGCACAAAGAGCAAATCACACCACTAAAGGCCGTTCAAACAAATATAAAATGTGTAAGAAAAAAGCCATCTCTAGCTCTCAAATATTTAAATAACTGAAACACTCTTAGCTTGCTGAAACTGTTGAGCTTCAATTTAAACTGCTGTTTGTAACAGCTCAACAGTTCTTGTAAGAGCTACCAAGCTTCCACCTAAACTGCGGTTTATACTAAGAGTGTTTCAGTTATTTAAATATTTGAGAGCAAGAGGTGGCACGTTCATCCTTTTTTCTTACACAGCTTATCAATGAAGTAACTATACCCAATAAAACAAGTGGTTCCATCATAGACTGGATACTAGTCTGACACCCAAACAAAGTAACTTCAGCAGGGACTCTACCTCAAACCATAAATGATCACTTCCCAGTATACATAATGTGTAAATCTACCCTAACCCCCAGCCAACACCAGTACAGACTAACTAGAAATAGCTCCAATGTTGACCAAATAACTCTACATGACACCCTGGCACACATAAACTAGAGCATTCTGAAAGTTCTCCCACTAGATGAAGCTGTTAAATTCTTTAACTCAACCTTCTTAGATATCCTAAACAATCTAGCCCCATACGACAAGAAAAGAATAAAAAACAACAATGATACCTGGCTTACTCATCCCACAAAACAACTGATGTCTAAAAGAGACAAATATTGGAAGCTCTGGCAAAAAAAAAAAAAAAAACAAATACCCCAATATCTCCTACAATTCAAACAACTTCGTAATCAAGCAAAACATGCAGTAGTAAAAGACAAAAAACAATTCTGTCTAACCAAAAATGCTATGAACAAAATCCTAAGAAATTCTGAAGTACAATCTCAACCCTACTTAAACCAGGATCCAACAACAACCCCTGTCCTAACCCAGACAAACCCCCCACAGAAATTGCCACAATATTCAACTCACATTTTATAGATTCCATTACTAAACCTACAGGAAACTTCTCTAAAATAAACATCACAGCTCACTCACCAGATATAAACTCCACACCAAACTTCACCTTCTCCCCCATCCCTACCTCAACTATCTTGAAACTACTCCTTAAACTCAGACCATGTACTAATGCACCTGATAACCTATCCCCAACTTGCCAACAGATATCAGCAAAGTCTATAGTTTATCCAGTTAGCATATTTATCAATAGATCTCTCCAAGAACAGCAAGTACCCACTATCTGAAAAAAAGCTTATATTCTCGCACTACATAAAGGTGGCCAAAACATAGATTTTACCAGTTTCCGACCCATAGCAATTCTTTCCCTCTGTCCAAAATTCTAGAAATATGTGTCCACAATCAATTCCTAAAACACCTCCTAGACAATAACATGTTGTCCCTCACCCAACACGGTTTCAGACGTGGACACAGTACCACCACTGCCCTTATATTATACTTGGACACTGTAAACTATGGAAGAGACACAGGGAAAATTGTGTCCTCTTTATTCCTTGACCTATCAAAGGCATTTGATGCTATCTCACATCCCCTACTACTCACTAAACTATCTAACCTAGGAATCTCATCACCTACCTTCGATTGGTTCTCTAACTAACTTACAAATAGACAACAAGCAACAAAATGGGACCAGTACTTCTCACCTTATCTCCTGATATCAGCAGAAGTTACCCAAGGCTCTATACTTGGGCCCCTCCTCTTCAGCATATTTGTTAATGACTTCCACTCTTCCCTGTCCCAAACCTCACTTATTCAATACACAGATGATTCCATCATCATCTGATCTGCCTAATCTACCAGTGAACTCCAACTAACTCAAATCACTTTCTCATTCACATGGATAAACAACAATCACCTAGCCCTGAATGCTAACAAAACCAAACTCCTTCTATTCACCCCTAAAAGATCCACCCCCATAAACAGGTCAGAATTTAATATTCAGTCTCAGAACAGCACTGTCATCAAAGTAGTGTCTCAAACTAAACTCCTTGGAGTTATTATCAATGAAAATCTCTCCTCTGACCTTCATATCCTAAACAACATCAGAAAGACCCACCAAAATTTAGGTCTGCTTTACTGACACATAACTTACCTCAACCACTCAGCCAAAAAAATCCTAGCATCCTCCTTTCTTTTACCATCTCTACAATACTGTGCCCCCCCTTCCCACAGGCATTCAACTCTCTCCAAAATACAAACTCAAATTTTGTTACAATAAAGTAGCAAACTTTACCAACAATGCTACACACTCCCATCACTGTATATCTCTTCAAAAGCTCAACTGGCTTGAACTACCTCACTTCCTAACTTACCTTCAACTCATCACTGCACATAAAATCATAACTAAACCAGAAGATTTCCCACCCCTAGCCTCACTAATGTCCCCCTACAATCCCGCTAGATACCTTAGATCAGAAAACAGATGTTTTCTAAAGGTAGAATTACCCAACTGGCTGAGCTCTTTACTCCATTGCTATAGCCAAGGTGTAGAATTCCTTACCCAACACAATCAGAACCACGTCTAACCATACGATTTCAAGAAGTCTCAGCAAGAATACCTCTTCAAACTATGACTGTGTATGTGCTGAAATAATTCTTCCAGCATTACATGAAACTGGAAACCTCTTCTAACAACTTTAACAATTTGAAATATCTATACATCTTCACTTAATTTAACTCTTCTCCCTCGCAGCTTTATGCGTCCTCAGCTACAAGATGAAATTTAAATAAAAGAAAGTATAATTCTAAATGTATATCAACATGTATATATTGTACCTGGATATAAATCATTGTTGTTTTTTGTATTTTGTATAATGTTCCTTACTAGTAACTTGAATCCGTTAACAGTTATTAAGTAACTTTATCTCAGCAATGTATATGTAATATGTGGAGCTTTTCTCCCCGTGCCTCCACTGAAAATGGGCACTCCTAGGCTCAGTGGACTATCCCAGAAAACAAATACAAATGCAAATAAATAAAATAATAAAGAAATATTAGGTGCATATGTTAGTTAAACTTCCCTGTGCAGTGATAAGATAAAGTCCAAGGGTTGTTATTGCTGATTACATAATGTACCAGGCTCATTCCAGACATTGTAGGCTTATATTAGCAACATCTTCAGTTTGTTCAGAAAGACAACATCAGTTCTTCTTTCCTAGTATGAAAACATTGAGGTTATTTCTCTGTAACAGTTTGGTGAAGAAATCCTTTTCTGTAACAGATGAATGACTACAAGTCCTTCTTATATTGTGATTTTAAAGCCAAACGAACTATGCCCTGACAGATTATGATTTAGTCAGGTAGAAGTTAATATGATGGCAGAAGGTGTTTTATGTCTGATAAAATGTACTATAGGCTATAGACACCTCTTGTTAATTCATTTCTCTGGAATAAGGCTGTGACACTTGTCTTGTACTAAGTCTGGTACCTGGTTACATGGAAATGACCTGCATTTCCTGGATGTTCATCGTGTTTCACTGTTGCAGTCATTACACTTGGGTTATCCTGATGGCAGGCTACCCGCAGTCAGCCTGAATTCCAAAGTCTTGGCCCAGCATCAGTTGCTGTTGCCTCTACCCTGATGTCAGAGCTCCAGGGGTATAAAAGATGCAGCCAACGCCATTTTCCTTCAGTCTTTTCTGCCGCACGGTGCCCGAAGCAAAAGCAATTTGCAAGTGCCGGTCGGCCGACTCCTGAAATTTTCGAAATTGAATTTCAGAACCAAAGTCTTCTATAAAGCTCGTTGGGGAAACATTTTTCTTGCTCCAGACCAATGTCAGAAAAAGTTAACAATTGTATTTCTTGTGGGAAGCAAATACCTCATAAGAATTTTCATTCTTACTATATTCCTTGCCTAGGCCTTGACTACGACATTGCTAGTTATCGGTTTTGTGCTAGATTTAACTAACGCACTATTAAGCGTCGTTACGATTTTGCTTTTCATTACTTTGGCCAAAGGTTTAACTACATAATGCCATCAGAACAACTGATGACTGGAGTTCATAAAAAGCGCAAGGAAAAAGAAAAGGACATGCATCCGAGGTCCAAAACCGATGACGAAGCCTCTTCTAGGCCAGTCGCCGGTTCGCTGGTTCTGAGTGAGGCACTTTTGCAGCCTCTGACACCCACTACCTCAGAGCCACAGGCCGCCTCTGACTCCCACGTGGAGATGACTAGGCCTCTGGATACTCAAGGTATTGGGCCTTCGGAAACTAATCCCTCAGATGGGTCTGGAGCTGCTGAGCAGGCATCGGCTTCTAAGGGTGTTTTCAGACCTACACAGCTTTATATCAAGCCAACTTCAGCATCCAAGACAAAGACTAAAACAGTTTTAAAGACAAGGAAACAAGTACAGCATTCTCCAGGACAGACTTCTATCCCTAAAAACAGATGCTCAAAATGGCCGAAGACCTAATTACTTTGATCAGGGGTTCCCATCGCCCTCCTGATAAGTGGCCTAGGCAAGACACTGAATATGATTCCTCTGATCAGGTTTCCATTTCCTCTGACTCCTCTTCAGAACAGGGATACTCTATTTCTCCCTATGAGGATTCTGATGCTGAAGAATCTATTCCTTCAGCTTCTCCTCCTGAGGATTACTCATTTGGGGAAACCCTGCATACCATGAGGGAGCATTTCCACTGGGAGAGCCAAGATTATTCAGATTCTTAGAAAAGGCTCAGAGACTTTCTTTTACTACCTCAGCACAGACCTCTTGCTATTCCACCTGTTCTAGACATTGTAGATGATGTATTTTCAGAGTCCGGTCTGTCTCCCGACTCTGTACCTCCTGCACCTGTTAAGCCAGACAGATACTACAGGGTTCCAGAGTCTCATACATTTCTATATAAAAACCCTGCTGCTGACCCAGAAACTATTTCTCAGGGTCCCAAAGGGGTCAAGGCTGCTACTGCCAAAAACCCTGTCCCCTTAGATAGAGATTCTAGGGCACTGGACAGATGGGGGGAAAAAGTTTACACTTCTACTACCTTGGCTGTAAGGGCTTTAAATTGTCAGTTTCATATGCTTAAATATCAGCAATACTTAATGTCTCTGTTAAAACTCTCTTCAACAAATTCTTTACGGAATCTATAGCTAATCTTACCAAATCCTTCCCCAACAACAATACATCCAACTCTCTTTCCTCTACTCCCAACAACCCCTCTAACTGTCCTCCCAGTTTCCAGCTGAAACCTGTTTCAACTATATTCATAAAAAGACTCTTATCTAAACTAAAGCCATGCACTAATGCCCCTGATAACATCCCCTCCTCTTTCCTTAAATGTGCTGCCGAAGGTATTGCTCTCCCTATCAGCATCTTAATTAACAGATCTATAAAAGAGTCATATGTTCCTATGCTTTGGAGATCAGCCTACATTCTCCCACTTCATAAAGGAGGCAAAAACACAAATATCTCCAACTTTCGCCCAATTGCCCTACTCTCACCTTTATCAAAATCCTAGAAAATCGCCCACCACCAACTCATGCCTTTCTTAATCCATAACCGCCTCCTAACACCCACCCAACATGGTTTCCACCCTGGACACAGCACCATTACTGCCTTACTATCCTTCTTAGAAACAGTCAACCAAGCCAGGGATTCTGGGTTACTAGTTTCCACTGTACTGCTAGATCTGTCTAAAGCCTTTGACACCATCTCTCACAAACACCTTCTCTTTCATCTATCAAACCTTCATCTCTCCCCTGATACTCTATCCTGGTTCTCTAGCTACTTATCAGACAGATCCCAAGCTGTCAAATGGAACAACTCTACCTCCTCCTTCTTACCTACACCCACTGGTGTTCGCCAGGGGTCCATCCTTGGACCCATACTTTTCAACATCTTCATAAATAACCTTCACTCTGCCATCCCAGACACAACAGTCATCCAATACGCAGATGATTCTACCTTAGTCTGCCACCTCCAACATTCGAACTACTGACAAAAACCCAAATAGCTTTTTCCACTACTGAGAACTGGATGCACCAAAATCATCTCTCTCTAAACTCTAATAAATCCAAAATTCTTCTCTTCGCTCCCTCCAGGGCTTGCACATTTGATAAAACAGCATTCAAAATCATAAGCCAAACAAAGTCAACCATAGAGGTGGTCCCATCTGCAAAACTCCTTGGCATCACTATAGACGAGCACCTCAAATTTGATAGCCACATACAACAAAACATAAAGAAAACCCACCAAAAGCTAGGTATGCTCTATAAGAACAACTACTTTCTCTCCAACTCCGCTAGGCATTCCTTAGCAATTACCTATCTTCTACCATCTCTACTATATGGAGCCCCTCTCCTTACTAACCTGTCTTCTTGCATCTCCACTAAACTCGAAATCTGCTATAATAAAATCTCTAAATTTGCTACCAAATCTAAAACCTCTTCTCACCATTGCCTTTCCCTACAAACTCTGAACTGGCTAAAACTCCCTAACTACCTAGACTACCTCCAACTAACCACTGCTCACAAATTAATATTCTACCCTGAAAAATGCCCAGCCCTAGCAAACATCCTTCCGCCATACACCCCAAACAGATCTCTAAGATCTGAACACCAAAATTTAATCGCCATCCACAAACCCAATCGCCCTGCTTGCCAACTCCTTCTCTCCTACTCTCTTGGCAGGAAATGGAACTCTCTCCCTTCTTCTCTTAGAACAACATCTAACACTGAAGCCTTCAAAATCCAACTTTTCTCTTACTTATCCTCTAAACATAAGTGCACCTGCTTACATCCTACATAAATCTAAATAAATTCCCCTTGAACCCTCTACATCCTTTCTCTTTACTCTACCCTAATACTATCTTCTTTTCTTCTCTTTTCTCTCTCGATCACTGCTTGATCAAACTATATTCTACTCTCAGTTTATGTACTTTCTCTCTCTCTACTCCTCATATGTAAATATTGTAAATAGCATGTAACCTTAGACCTCCTTCTCATACAGTCAAACCTGCTACTTGAAGGAAACTACTAAATCTATTGTATCTACCTTCCTGAATGATGTTTTTTGAAGTATACTGCGTGTATTTGCTTTTTTACTAACTTTACTAACCTTAGACCTTCTTCTCATACAGTCAAACCTGCTACTTGAAGGAAACTACTAAATCTATTGTATCTACCTTCCTGAATGATGTTTTTTGAAGTATACTGCGTGTATTTGCTTTTTTACTAACTGTATTCAATGTAATGTTATTCCAAATGTATATATTTTATTACTATCTTTTACACTATGTAACTTAGATTGTAATTGCTTTGCTTTTGGAGCTTTTCTCCCCGGGCCTCCACTGAAAATGGGTACGTTCTGGCCCAGTGGACTTCCCCGGTAATCAAACTGGAAATAAATAAAATAAAATAAATAAATAAAACAGAAAATGTTGACAAATTCTGAATGTTCTGAGAACAAGGAATTGCAGGATTTATTGCATGTAGCTGAACAAGTGGGAAAACATACTTTGCAATGTGGTTATGATTCACTGGAGGCCTCTTGCAGGGCCGCTGTAACAGGTTCTGCCATTAGAAGGCATGCTTGGTTAAAGGAACAGACTCTGCCTGATCATATTAAAGCAAAATTATTGGATACTCCATTACAGCATGATACTTTGTTTAGTGTTAAAGCAGAAGAGGTGTTGAAGAAAATGGAGGATAAAGCTAAATCTATGTAGACAGTGAAGGATTTCTTACAGGTACAGCCACCCAGATTTAGCAGGAACTGGCCTTCTAAGAATTGGTCCTTTCCCGTGTCAGACAGGCCACAAAGAGGCAGATACAGATGCCCTAGAAGCAGACAACAGCCCCAGGGCTCATACAGGCCCAAACAATGGGGTGCTTCTACCTCCAAAAGCAGAGAAGACAAATCACAGCCATAAACAGTCCCAATGACTTCCCTCTGCCAATGCCAAGCATTTATCTTTTGGCAGCATCCTTAGGGGAAAAGCTAGCACTTTTTTCACAAAATTGGCACATGATCACCCAGGACAAATGGTTCTTAAATATAGTCTCTCAGGGCTACAGGTTCCACTTTCACACCCTTCCAAAGGCAAAAGATATGCCAGACTTGCCACACAATCAATGGGCAAAGGCACAAAACCAAGTTTCATCTCTCATGGACATGAGGGCTATTCAGCCAGTGCCACTACAAGAGCAGGGACAAGGATTTTACTCAAGACTTTTCTTAGTACCAAGAAAGGACAAAGCATGGAGACCAATTCTGGACCTGTCTATTCTAAATACTTTTCTAGACGTTCCGAAATTCAAAATGTTGACTGTGCAGCAGCTTCTGCCCATGCTGGGCAAGAAGGCTTGGCTTGTAACTTTGGACCTCAAAGAGGCATACCTGCATGTCCCAATCAGACAATCTTGCAGAAGATACCTCAGATTCATAGCTGGCTCAATGCACTACCAATTCTCTGCACTGTCCTTTGGCTTATCTACTGCGCCCATGGTCTTCACAAAATGCCTGGCACCAGTAATTGCATTTTGCAGACAAAGAGGAATTCAAATATATCCCTACTTGGATGATTGCCTTATTCAAGCAGAGACCAAAGACATTCTACTAAAGTATCTGGCGTTTGTAAAAAGATTACTAATTTGCCTAGGGTACACAGTAAACGAAAAGAAATCAAAACTAGTACCCTCTCAAGAGACAATATTCCTGGGTGCAAGCTTAAATACAACTGCCCAGATGGCTTATCTCATGCTAGACAAAGGCAACTGACTTCTTACTTTGAAAGCATGGCAACAAAGACCCAGTTATCTGCAAGAAAAATTCTGCAGGCTCTGGGCTACATGGCCTCCTGCATTCTGCTAATTCCATATGCAAGACTGCATATGAGGAAACTACAATGGTATCTAAAAAGTGTTTGGACTCAACATTGCCACAGCCTGGAATCATTAATTTCACTCATTCCCTGCCTGCAACAGGAGTTTCGATGGTGGGCACAGGCCTGTCACCACAACAAGGGACAGCCATTCACTTTACCCACAGCCAGGCAAACACTAAAACTAACAACATATGCATCAGATTATGCCTGGGGGGCCCACATGGCAGGAAAATGTATTCAGGGCACATGGCCCCTAAGCCAAAGGCATCTACACATCAATCAAAAGGAGATGCTAGATGTACAAAATGCCCTGACAGCCTTCAAGGACCTACTTCATCCAGGACAGCTGCTGATAAAAACAGACAACACCACAGTCATGTGGTACATAAACAAGCAGGGGGGCACACATTCCTACCCCCTCTGTAGACAAGCCATGATTTTGTGGAACACAGCATTGACCTACCAAGTTCACCTGCAAGCACAATTCCTGCCAGGAAAAACAAATGCTCTGGCAGAAGAACTAAGCAGAAACCTCATGGATCCGCACGAGTGGAAACTAGATCCACAAATTTCAGCATGATAACAAGGAAATGGGGATGCCCAGACATAGATCTTTTTGCCTACCCTCACAACTACCAACTTCAGAGATTCTGCACAAGGACTTATCACAAACAAGCATGGAAAGTGGATGCTTTGTCATTCAGCTGGAACAACCTTACAGTATATGCCTTTCCTCCACTGCCTCTCCTCCCCAAGGTACTCCTAAAGGTCAGACAAGAGAAGCCACAAATGATACTGATTGCCCCGGATTGGCCATGCCAACATTGGTACCCAATCCTAAGGAGCTTGTCCCAAGGCCCAGCCTGTACATTGCCTCAAATTCCTCATTTACTGACCCAACAAAACAATCAGTCCTGCACAGCCAATTCAGAACTCTAAATCTAGCTGCATGGCGGATAGTGTAACCATTCAGAATACACCTCTCTCTAAAGCGGTTATGGATGTTATTTTGGAGGCCAAGAGGCCCAGCACCAGAAAATCTTATGCAGAAAAATGGAAGAGATTCTGTGCTTGGAACCAGGCACAAAGAAGTGACATGCTTATCCCAAATATGCCTCAGATTTTACAATATCTAACTGGGATGCTAGACAAAGGCCTATCCTTCTCATCAATTAAGATCCATGCCTCTGCCATTTCAGCTCATTACAATACAGACCCACCTATTTTTTCATATCCATTGCTTAGGCCTCAGGGAGGCCAAAGACATAAGACCTCCAAGGAGAGCACCAATACCTACATGGGACCTCAATTTTGTCTTGGAAAAACTCACACTGCCTCCTTTTGAGCTGGCCAATACAGCTGAGATAAAATTCTTATGGAAAACAGCTCTGCTCCTAGCAATAACTTCAGCAAGAAGAGTCTCAGAGTTACAGGCATTAATGGCTGTGGAACCTTTTATTATCTTCCATCCGGACAGGGTTTCTCTAAGGACAAACCCAACATTTATGCCTAAGGTAGTGTCCAGTGTGGCTCTTAACCAAACCATGCATTTGCCTACTTTTCACCCAAGCCCACAGAATAAAGGGGAGAGACTTCTACATTCTTTGGACATACACAGACAGCTATGCTTCTACTTGGACAAAACTAAAGCTTTCAGAAAGACTGAGCAACTTTTAGTGGCATAGGCTGCAGGATCACGAGGAAAGGCTATCTCAAAGCAGACTAATTCAAAATGGATAGGACACTGCATTCATTTCTGCTATTCACAACATGGCAAATCAGTGCCTAAGGGCATTAGACCACATTCTACCAGGACAGCAGCCACCTCAGCAGCCTTCCTCAGAGGAGTACCAACCAAGGATATTTTGGAGGCTGCAACTTGGACTTCAGTGCACACTTTTACTAAGCACTACCGCTTACCTCTTTACTCTAAATCCAGAGCAGGCTTTGCCACTGCAGTTTTTCAGGGCCTTATAGCCACTGCTAATTCTATTTAGACCCAGCTGCCCAACCTCAGCTTTGGGATTCAACCCAAGTGTAATGACTGCAACAGTGAAACACGAACATAGTACAGTTGTGTACCTACCATAAATGTAGATGTTCAAGTGTATTCACTGTTGCAGTCCAGGTTACCCACCCACCATCCCCCTTTCTTTGCTGGTACTTATCTGTACTTCTCCATCCTATACAACCTATGTGGTGTATTTGCTTGTAGATGAAGGTATTGTTTATTTTAGTGCATGCTTTTATAAGCAATGTTTTTTAGCCTACCCTTTTGGGGGCACCTGACATCTGGGGCAAGAAAAACTGAAGAAAATGGCGTCAGCTGCATCTTTTATACCCCTGGCGCTTTGATGTCAGTGAAGAGGTGACAGCAACCGACACCGGACCAAGACTTTGGAATTCAGGCCAACTGCGGGTAGCCTGCCAGCAGGATAACCCAAGTGTAATGACTGTAACAGTGAATACACTCGAACATCTACATTTATGGTAGGTACACAACTGTACTTTTTAGCGCTTGATATTGCACACACATCTGGGAAGAGATGTAGTTGCCAGGCTATACTGAATTTAGACTCTGCAATCAGTCATTTTTGCCCAAAGTGCAGGCTATACAAAGCATCCTAACCTTTTTTTCTAATTCTAAAATTGTATTTCTGTTATAAATGCATTTCAGTGTAGCCTAAAGATTCAGAGTACAGTTATATTAAAACACGCTTGCAGCTTCTGTGTGTTTTGTTGAACTCTTATGTGGCATAACTAACTTACCTAAAGAACATATATTCTCCTTGATAAAAAGATCTTCCCAGTAATTTTCAAAATGTAGCCATGTAAGGGGTAGCCGAGGGGGGTGGCCAAGATACCAAACAGCTCAGAATCTTAGCTCTGCCTTTTTCTTATTATCCTGACAGGAAATTTCAACATTTTTTTGGAGAAAAAGCTTAAATGTTACTTATAAGAAGGACTTAACTAGTTAGGTATTGATTTCTGAAAGAAAATCAATACTAGTGTATAGTTTTTGTCTGTTTTCCTGTCAGAAGTTCCTACACAAGTGCTACATCTATGAGTAACTTGAAGAACTCGCATCAGGAGAGTGTGGTGAAGAAGGAATTACAATCTGTCATAGCAAATATACAGGAACTCTCAATAAAAATAGACAAGTTGAAAAACAAAACAGATACTATAAAGCAAGACAGCAGAAAACAACTGGACCTATTGAATAAGGTAAGTAAAAAACATTCTGAACAGATTTCATCTTTAGTAGATGCTGTGAATGATATTGAAGGCAGACTGACTGAGTGTGAAAGCCACAATGAAGTCCTCCTACAGCAGAATAATATACTCTTAGAAAAAGTGGAAAATGTAGAGAGTAGATCAAGAACAAAGTTTGGCTAACAAAGTTTGCAGATGACTGCAAACTGGGAGCCATTATTGAATCCCCAAATGATGTGGATACTCTACAAAAGGGCCTTACAGAAACAGATGCTTGGTGCCAGAGCCATGGGCTCAAGCTCAGTGCCAAGAAATGTATTGTTATCCCCTTTGGGAAAAAACATGTATCCGTGAATTACCATATAGGTGGCAGTACACTAAACACAGAAAGTGTGATAAGAGACTTAGGGACACAGGTGGACAGTGGTCTCACCTTCGATAACCACATCGCCACAACAGTCAGGAAATCCTTCTATGTGGCACACCTCATCATGAAGGGCTTTTCATCCAGAAAAAAGGAGGTCATTGTCCCACTGTACTCATCCCTCATTAGACCCATTATAGAATACAACACCCCATTTGGTATGTACCTCTCAAGACATCTGCAACAACTGGAAAGGCCTCAGAAATACCTCACTAAAAGAATCACAGGCCTAAAGCAGATGCCCTACGCTGACTGCCTTAAAAAACTCCAGCTATACTCTGTCGCATATCGTCTACTCAGAGGCGATCTCTGCTTAACATACAAGGCCATGTTAAACCCAGAGCTGTTGGACATGCTACACTTAAAGAAATCCCAATCCCTCAGAGCTACACGCTCCAGGGATCTAAGCCTTGTCATCACAATAAACAAAACATGCTGGAGGGATAGGTTCCTGGCCCAGAGACTCCCCAGACTCTGGAATAGATTGCCCATACATGTCAAGCAGAGTGCCTCTGGATCTCTTCAAGAGGAACCTTGACGATTGGATGGGAGAAAGGAAATTCACCCCAGGGATCACATCAGTCACCCTGCTAGACAGGGGTCCAGGAAAGTAAATAATGTGGGAAGAAATAGCCAGTGAATTGTTATGGCTAGGCTTGTATAGGCTCTAGGGCTGATAGCCTAGTACCAACCTATGAACCTATGAAGGAACAACATAAGAATTTATGGAGTGCCAGAAAAAGAGGAAAGTAATAACATGGTACAACTTTTAAATAACTGGCTAACAAAGGTTTTAAACCTGCTTGAATCCTTGTCATTTGGAATCGAAAGAGCCCACCGGTCCCTGTCAAACCTGTGCCTGTTAGCAACTCTTCATCTCCTATGTTCATTATAGTTATATTTTTGTCTACCCAGGACAAAGACTTGGTATTGAAATCTGCCTCGTCAAATCCTCCTGCCAAAATTAATTGGAAAAATATCCATTTTTATAATGACTACACTTCCACTGTCACCTCCAAGAGAAAAGAATATGTACCTCTGATAAAATCCCTCAAAAAGTCCAACATCAAAATGCAGGTCTTGTTTCCAGCTAGAATAAAACTATTTCTGACAGATGGTGAAAAAATCCTTAACTCTCTTCATGAAGTGACATACTTCATCCAAAAGAGAAATCTATTAACAGACACTGAGGAAATGGACTGGTCAGCACAAAGTCTGAACAGACATGCAACAAAAAATGGATGGCCTGTCAAAGAAGGATCAAATAAAAAACTAAAAGATAAATTAACCTGTTGTACAGTTTTGAACTGTTTGGACTTTGATTATATTGCCTCTCTGCACTAAATGCTGAGCATTGTTATAGAGGTAAATAACATTTTTTCTATTGTTCATTTCTTCCCTTCTCCTTGTTCTCCCCATTTTCTGGTCTCCTTCTCCCTTCTTTCTTGTTTCTCAATTTAAGTCTGTCCTCCTATTCTATTCCCCCTTTATTTTCTAAACTCTATTTATTCTATTTATTAATAGCTATTTAATGTGAAAAAAGAAGAAGAATAAAAGGAGGAGGGAGGGGAGGTAGAAGGGAGGTTGGAGGGAGAATGGCAAAAAGGAGGTAGATAAAACAATATATATATATATATATATATATATATATATATATATATGTGTGTGTGTGTGTGTGTGTGTGTGTGTATGAAAAGTGCCTTTACATGGCTAGTTTCTGCATTCCTGTTAAAAATATCTAATTGAGGCTGACTTGGGGACAAACTGTTTTCTTTGAATTACTTGACTGAATGAAAGGAAAATAGTATGGCACAAAATGAATATAGCTGTATATGTAGACACAGCTTGTTTATTACCTAAAAATGAATATATATTTTTGTTTTGATATATAACTATTAAAGGGAAAGTGAATTTTATTCATTTGTATGTCTCTTTATGCCTGTTGGTAGCAGTGTAACATAAAAGAAAAGATTAGAGCATTGTACTGGTCTGCTCTGGTTGGAAAACACGGTACTAATGAACCATATCTGTCTGCCATTGTATTTGGACATGTTAACTTCCATGAACTTGCGTGTGTTGCATATCTTTATTGAGACAGCTCGAGCCTTCTATAATTTAAAATTGTTTGCTTCATCCTGTTTGTCTCCCCCAATAACTTGAAAAGACACTTCTGAAGTTATTAAAACCCACAACCTGCTCATAGCTTCACTCTGCCAGTGTTTCCACTTCTAATAACAAGCTGCAGCCTCAGGAAGTCATCAGCGACCTTTAATCCCACACTTAATGCCTGAAATGTTAAAATGGCTGCACAGCCAGATCAAGCGGCCAGTTTCATTGCCAGAAACATGATATATTTAAAGATAATCATTAAATTTAAACTGGGAATCATTCACAATGATGACAAAATAATCCATCAGAAACTGAGGGTAAGAAAATTGCAGTTAGAGCTAACATCGGAAATCATAAAAGAACTGAATATATAGACTTTTTAAACAAACAATTGTTTAAATTACTAAGAAGTAATGTGGAAGTTCCAGATGAAACATTCAAGTTTAAAGAAAAGTAAAGGGCAGTTGGTTAATTGATGTTTGTTTTATTTCTGCCGTGGGACCCTTTGTTTTTGAATGCATGGCTTTTATATTGCTTTACATTCTTCTTGCCTATCAGAAATGACTAATTTGATAAAATGTACTGAATTGTGCTTGAAGCTGTTCTACAGTGACTGACAGATATGCATTTGATGATGTGGAGTGGTATATGCACAATATTTGCAGATGCTGGTGCTGTCATGAGTTTTGTGATCATGGGAAAATCAGGCATACTTGGACTGTTTTAGTCTGCAAACATTTTTGGAAAATAACTCCTGTGTTCCATTTGGACATGATTGTCTGAGATTGAAACAAGGAAGGTTTCAACTAGTAAATAGGTAATTTGTCTTTCCATCATCATATGGACATAAAATTATTCAGGTAGATAGATTATTTGATTATTGAAAAGATGCTATTGTATTGACTTGCCTTAAAGCAAGAAAGATACTAGCTCACGGTATATTGTTCTTTTCACGGTAGCACTATCAGATGTAGTTCAGAGGGACAATTGCTATTTTTATCTTTAATGTGGAACCTCTAATTGTTGTTTTTTATTATACATACAGTACAGAGTTAGCGCATTCTTTATGGGACAAATATCCACTATATCCAAAAGACCGGTAGCAGATTATTTTGAAGCATTTAGTTCCCACATTAGAGGAGACTGCCTGTGATCATTGTTTCCTTTTCCATCAATGCATCTTCAGTGACATAGAAATGACTGTTGCCTTTCTCCATTCACAAGGCACAAAACCTGATTGGGAGCTACAGTTAGATAGTAATTCCAGAGGCCCAGATAGGATATGTTTCACTCTATTTAGAAAGCAACCTGGGATATTGTCTGAGCCCATTAATGCAGTGTTCTTGGTTTTACAGATAACACTAAAGACCTGTTCTCTAGTGATAATAGAGGAATTTATATTTGATGTTACTTCCTGAGGGAAAGTTGAGGGGAAGATAGGGGTAAAGTTGAGGCTTAATTTATAAGCCAAGAGGTTTGCTGTATCTTCCAACCCAAGATAACCCAAGATAGGTAGTTCCTTTAACAATGAGTTCTGTACACAGTTGTGTATTGCCTTTGAGGCTGCGGACATAGCCAAAGAATGCTTTGTAGTTGTCCTTTGCCTGGGAAGCCAATCTTACCTTAAACTTGGTTTAGAAAGACTTTATCATTTAAGCTTGTTCAGTTTGACAGAGTGCTTTTATTCAGCTAGGTGCAGCACCTCCTAATTTTGCCATAATTTCCTACCTGCTGTTATACAGCCTATTAATCATGTGATTCCACCACAGTGACTTGTTTTTGACTTAGTTATGTACTCCTTCCTGGTGGGTGCAGCTGCCTCTATACAGTTATTATCGTAATTGTATAGGGATTCTGTAAACTGTTCTGCATAGGCAGTAGTGTTCTCAAGGTTTATGGAGGCTTGAAATTTTGCAAGGTTATCACTTAATAGCAGGAGGTTAGCCTTAGAATAGCTCCTAAATATACCACATTTACCTAGGGGTCCAGTTGTTTATTTTACTTCAAAGGAAACCATTTTGTGGTCTGGCCTTAACAGGGAAGAGATTACAGTAGGGGACGTGTAGCAGTCTTCCATATTGGTGAGGACCAGATCCAGAATGGCTACACCCCTGGTTGATATATTGACTATCTAGTTCAAGAATTTCTGTACACTTGTCTGGTGTTGTATAGGATTCCCAGTTAATAGTGGAGTAATCAAAGTACAAAACAAATTCTGCACACTTAGAGAGGTTGTTTTGTACTGTATCAGTAGCATAGTAATTATTTTAGTCATTTTTTTTGTTTGTCTATCAGGACAGCTTTCAATTATACTACTATGCCTCACATACCACAAGTCTGAAATATAAGTTTTATAGTGACATAGTTTATCACTGCTCATTAATAGCAAGCCTTAGCCCCCCCATTTTTTCTCTTTCCCTATTAGTACTACAACACAGTATTCAAAGCTGATTGTTAAATTATATTAACATCTAATGTTTGTTTGTATCAAACTTTACTGGAAAATGCTTTTATTTTGGTGAACGTTAATGCACAGCTTAAATTTGTAACCATTTATGAAGTCTGTTATAAAGCTGTTTCTAATTTTGTCTTTGACTTATAATGAGTAGACGTCAGGGAGAAATTGGTCTAGAATTAAATTAGTTAGCAATGCTGTCTTGAAAATATACATAATTTGAGTTGCAATTGTTTGGGTTACTACATTTTATAGATATATGGTTAAAATATTTAATTTCATTCAAGGTAGAAGCTGATAACATATTTGGTGTGTAAGATGTGGATAGCGGGTGGTTTGATTATATATTTAATCAAACCAGGAACACATTGTTCCATGTATGTCTTTGTATATAGAAACTTAAAGATCAAAAATTTAATTGTTTACTTCATCCATGATAAACTACTTCACAGGCTATAATAGATCATGGTGTCTAAGATCACATTGTAGGTGTCCTATATATATCTGAAACTCATGACAGAATATAAGTGCTTGTCACTAAATGTCAATGGCCTAAATAATAACATAAAAAGAGCCAATTTACTTAAATTTATAAAACTGCATAAAGCACAATATTTTTTTGCAGGAGAGTCATTTACTTAAAAAAGATTTAGACAAACTGTCTTTTAAGGGTTATTCTGTTCTACAGCCTCTTGTTACAAAAGCAAAAAAAAAGAGGAACACTTATATTGTGGAAAAACTCTATTAACATGCCTAAAATCCTTAGTACCTTTGAGGATAAAGATGGAATGGTGGTATTAAAAATAAATAAGAAATGTTATACATTGATTAACTCCTATTGGATACCTGGTCTAGGATATAGATTTGTAGGTAAATATTTAGATACCATAACTCTTCATGCCAGAGGAGAAATTATTTTAGTGGCCGATTATAACTGTTTACTAACAGATAGAGACACATCTAGAATTAACAAACCCAAATTATTGGCACAATCCAAGAAACTAAATCACTTCATTTCCTCTATGAATCTTTATGATATTAATGATTTAAGATAGGCTAATTCCCTTAACTATACCCATTATTCCTTTAGATTTGGAACCCAACCGAATATAGATAAGGTCTTCATTTCCAATAATTCATACTCCAAAATAAGAGAAGTTTTAATAGTGTCATGTCCCCTTTCTGACCATAATGCCCTTACTTTTGACCTCAAAATAAGCAATGATGATTTAGTTTTTTTGCAAAGAATCCCAGCTTATATAATAAAAATTAAAGGTTTTAATGACTGGGTTTTAAATGAAATAAATACAGTTTTGGAGTTTAATAACAATGGTGAGGTAATTGACACCATACTATAGGACACATAAAAAAGTTTACCTTTATGGCAAAATAAAGAAATGGTACTTTTTAAAAAAGGAAAGAATGGGATAGGGAATTAATGGAACTGCAAAGTAAAATAGGTAAATTAAAATCAAACTTAAATCATAATGATAAAATTACACATACAGAACTTTCAAATTTAAATCAAAAATACCTTCACATTTTAAATCATAAGGTCTCAATAAATATGGATATACTCAGATTACTGTCTTACTCTATAAATCCCAAATATATACATAAGCTAGCTATCAAATCCAAACAACTTAATAACCTAAACCATATTAATGAAATCATATATACAGTTAATGGTGCCACAAAAAACAAATGGATTTAAAAGCTATACTAAAAAAAATTAAAAAATATTGTGAATCAATTGAGGAAAATCTTGATTTAGAGAATAACACTATAATAGATACATTTCTCCAAAACAATATAAATAATAAATTATCAAAACAATAAAATAAAATAGCAAATAAACCAATAACACTCTTGGAACTGAAAGACCAGATTAAAACTTTAAAAATAATAAAGCTCCAGGCTTAGCTGGCATAATTCCAGTACTATATAAAATTCTTCCAGACTCAACTTTAAAATTATTATTAAGTGCTTTCTGTACAATTAAAAATGAATTGATAGTACTCCCTTCTTGGAGATATTCCTTGATTTCCCCAATTTTAAACCAAGCAAAGAAACCAAAATTATGTTCCTCCTAACACTCCATTTTTTTGTTAAACATTGACTGTACAGTTTTTATGTCCATATTGGCCAAGAGGTTAAATGATATATTGCCCAATGTTATACATTATGATCAAAGTGGATTTATTTTACACAGAAAAGTATATGATAATATAATTAAATTAGTTTCCCTAATCAACATTGCTAATAAGACTAAAAATCATCTAACTATTATCAGTTTAGATATTAACAAAGCCTTCAGCTGGGTATATTTACATAAAATTCTTAAAGGATATAATTTCTCCCAAGATTTGATTAATTTAATATTAAAATTATATAATGACTCCCAAACATATGTTAAAATAGGATCTTGTTTATCATCATCATTTAAAATAACTAAAGGTACAAAGCAAGGCTGCCCATTCTCACCATTAATATTTGCCCTGTCAAAAGAACCTTTTGCCACATATATAAGAAATAATAATAATAATATAAAAGGATTTTCTATAAATAGTGATCACAAAAATCCAAATGTTTGCAGATGATATCCTTTTAACAAGTGAAGATAAAGACTTTTATTTACATTATATTATCAAATCAATTAACTTATTTGAAAAAAATCTCGAACCTAAAATTTAATCAGAGCAGAACTGAAAGATTATTAATCAATAAAAAAATTAAAAAAAACTTACAAAATCATAAAAATTTTAACTGGGAAAATAAAACAGTACAATATCTAGGAATCAATATCAAGTCCCCTTAAAGAAAAACTATACTCCTAAATTACATAAACCTATTAAATGCATTTAATAAATTAATAAACAATTGGAATAAAATGTTTTTTTTTACCATGGAGGACAGACTCACATTAATAAAAATGAGCATCCTACCAAAAATTCTATTCCCTCCAAAACATTCCTTACCTTTAAACAACTCAGCACCTTACTAATTAAGTTTCTTTGATTTCCTCAAAAAATGATAATAGCTTATAATTGGCATATATGAGGTTGAGAGGATGGTGGAATTGGCTTTCCTAACACTAAAATGGACTCAAAATCTACTATTATTAACTTAGTACTACACTGGTTAACTGCTACTTATACCTCTAGCTGGAAACATTTACATGAAACTTATATAATATCTAGTAGTAATTACAAAACTCAAATGAATCCCTTGTTAGGAATAAGCAAAACATATTGGATATTGTAAGATCATTGTCTATATTACAAGAGGTTCAATCATTTCACATATGGTATCAATCAAATCTTTAGTTCTTTTAAAAGCATAATAGAAAGTAATTATAATATTAAACAGCTACTTTTTATAATCTTCTCTATTGCAAACACTCCAGATTGCTTAGAGTCATTTAACTTAAGTAACATGTTAAATCTTAAAGATAATAATTTAAAATTCTGATATCAATTTATACCCGCTGTAGTGGTGCTGCGGTAGCGTTGCCGCCTCACAGCAAGATGTTGTTGCATTCGATTCTCAGCTAGAGCATCTTCTGTGTGGAGGCATGCGTGAATGGGTGTGCGTTCATTGAAGGTTGTGCATCAGGGCTGGTAACTCGGCACATAAAAATCCACTACCAAACATTAGCGGGCCGGAGTTCCGCTGTGGCGACCCCTAACCGGGATAAGCCGAAAGACACAACATATCAATTTATAGATAATAACAAAATGCATCAAGCTAACATACTTCTAGCTAGACACAATGTTACACAAAATAACTAGTTAACATTACAGACTGTATGACAGTTTGTTGAGAATAAATTAAAAACTTCAATCAATTCAGAAATTAGTGCTTTGCCAAAATTACTATAATTATTAATGTGTAACAACTTGATGGACATGAGCCATAACATTTCCTTCATATACAAAGTCTTATGAAATCCTTACCATTCAATCTAACCTTTGCGGACTACTTTAGAAGAGTAAATATACAATCTTTTTCAGTTGATAATAAAAGATTGTTATTAAAATCAGTGAATAACACCACATCCTCTCTCTACTCCCCATAAAATAGCTATTATTTTAAAGAATAAAGAATCAAAATGCTGGAGTGTGGTGAATTCTTGGAAGCTAATTGGATTCATATGTTTATTGAATGTAGAGTTGTATTACAATTTTAGGAGGATTTGAAATATTTTGTAAAGGCTTTGTGGTCTGATAATTGTTATATTACTAAGTCCTTACTGTTATTTAATGTTCCTATACTAAGTGAGATACCAAAACATCATATTCCACTCCTTTGGTCACTTCTGGCCATTGCTAGAAAAGTAATTATAATACATTAGAAGAGTAAGCAAAATCTATTATTTACGAACTTTATAAATTTAGTTAAAGGTGTTTGTAAAAGTGAATTACACACTATTTGTACCAGAACATCTAACCTAACTCACAAAAGACTAGCCTAGCAGAAATTACAACTTTTATTAGATAAATACTAATGGTATATACATTTTACTCCAAACTTTGTCATGGATGATTGTACATAAGTGTAAATAGTTGAATTTTTCTTTTTTTTTTTTTATTTATTTATTTATTTTGTTCTTTTCTGTTGTTTCAAGTATGTATAATTGTTCTGACTTTAAATTCTGGATATAAAATCAAATAAAAAGTTGTTTTAAAAAATAATGTAGCCATGTAAACAGAGGGCCTTAGATGTTGCAGCTGTTCCGTTTAAAGACAGTTTTGGCACAAAGTAAACTATGAAGTAAAGAAAAAGTGGAATGGTAATCTTTTAGAGGTATTTTTCTGAGTTGTGAATTAATTTTTATTACAACATGAGCGAGAAGACCTGACCAATCAAATTAATGGGTAGTTATGCATCATATCTGTTTTATGTATGGAGAAAAAGCTATTGTAGGTCACCTTACCTCACATTCATTCACAGATATATACTCATTTGCAGACTTTAAAATCCAACAAAATAATAGCATCTTGAAAAATAATTTAGCTGTGAAAATGTGTCAAACACAGAAATATTAAAAACAAAATCAGAAATAGATCAACACCAGGAATTCACAGCCTAACTGATTACATTACTATATATATATATATATATATATATATATATATATATATATATATACATATATATGTGTGTGTGTAGAAAGATCAAAGAAATAGAAGAAAATAAGAACTAGAACTGTGGAACAAAGTAACTTTACAGTAATAAAATCACAAAAGTCTCAACTGTAACTATATCACAATGTTAGAAACCATAAACGATATCCAGTAAGGTGAAAACATAAATTCCACACACAGAAAATGAAGCAGTTTAGGAAGAGACAGGTATTGAATGAAATGAACCAAAAATAGTCACCAAAGCTACAGAAAACAAATATTCTAACACTGGACTCAAATTGTACACATACACACACACACACACATACACACACACACACACACACACACACACACACACACACACACACACACACAAGCACACAGTAGAAAGACACTGCCAGGCATGCTTTCACCTTAGAGGTGAAGTGAAACATACATTACACAAACATAAAATGGCTTGAATACAAATTATATGTTAAAAATAGAAAAAAATATAAAAATGACCATATATATATATATATATATATATATATATATATATATATGTGTGTGTGTGTGTGTGTGTGTGTGTGTGTGTATGTGTGTATATATATATATATATATATATATATATATATATATATATATATATATATATCCAATTTAAAACCATCAGCAAGTACATCATCAACTAAATCAGTTTAAGAAAAACAATGGAGATGATGGGGACCTTTACTACTTACACATTGTTTTCAGTTTTTGGGAGTTGCCAGCAAAATGATTAGCATAGTGAATATAACAAGCATATCATCAGCTAAATCAGCTTACAGATTATCAGGGGAAACATTACTGCTTGCATATGTTTATTTCAGTTCATGGAGCTGCCACGATAAGTATTACTCTTGTGAATCATTGTGAATCTGTGATATCTGCAAAACCGAATGCATATTTATGAAGCACTGTACAAAGGATAATCTCCTCATCGGGACTCACGCAACTGCCAAAATTCATTTGAGCTGTTGTGTCGTGCTAGCACCTATTCATAGGCTACACTATGACTGTATACGACAGTTTTGTCGAACACTTATTAACTGAATCACTTATAAACATTTACTTAAACTGTATAGCTATTTTTTATAATCTAAAAATAAGTAAATGAAAATTATCTTCAAAAAAACTTAGTTTTTTTTTTCATGTTGCATGTTTTTATAATTGTTCCTTTGCTAAAGTGGAATAATTGCTATCAAAGCATACAAGTGCCATGTAATAAATTATATATAAAGTGATTAATGTGACAAAAAGAGTGGAGTTTACTGAATGAGGTAGTACATTAGCTACATACAGATAGTAAATCCTAATAATCAATATTACACTAAATGAACAAGGCCTCTTACCAAACAGAAATACAGGTGTAGTGCTTGAGTAGTTATCACATTTAGTACCTTGCTTCTGAAAGTACAAATCACAATAAGCAAATGTTAAGCGCATATGTGCACATGTATATACCCACACCCACATACACAGCTGCTATATCAGAAGTAATTTTTAGATGAGTAAAGTCCATCTGTATTATTCTATGATATGATTTTTCAGGACCACATTTTGTTAAATCATATAACCAAACTGTAAATTTAAAATTGTACTTTTATGCATGAAACCTGATTAACTTTTTCAAACATATTTTCATAATACTATATTCCAGAACTGATGCATATAAATATTTACATAAATAGCAACACATAACACGCATAACATTTCCATACATTGTCATACAATGTCATTGGTAGAATGGTAGCACACTAACCTTTGGTGGAGAAGGCTTTGGGTTCTATTCCACACCAGGTAGCTCAACTTCTTACACTGCAGTGCAGTATAAGGGGTGGGTGCTGTACTCCTATGTTATCCTTTGGACAAAATGTTAAACCAAGGTTCCATCAGCATGAGTTGGTGATAACTTAGGTGACTGTAAAAGATCCCATGGCACCTGTCAAAAAGAGCAAGGGTCATTTATTTTACACAACATAAAAACAGTATTTGCATATTTACAAAATGTACATATTTACAGCCATGTATATACACATTATTATTTTTTTAGTATTTATCATTTTCTTATAATCTCATTGTTACTCTTCCATAATTGATCCCACTGCTTCTGTTACAACAATAATCTATTTTTTGCAATATATCTCCCAAAATCCATTTCCCATTAAACACAATTTCCCATTATTAAATAAAATAAATTATTTACTGTTCTCACATATTCTTTCTTGTTGTTCTTATATTATTCATATATAATAATATTGTCATAAATATTCTGAAAAACATTTTTTTCACATAACATTTCTCAGAGATTCACCACTCTTTTATATTTCCAAAAAGCACACTCTGTTGTCTCTTCCTCCCCAGAAAATAAACACACTCTTTCAACTTATTTATTACCAGTCTTCACAGGAAATCCTGAGAGTTCATTATGTTGGTACACTATTTTTCCTTACTTTAATGGCTTTAATCAGTTTTTCTGGTAACATTTCCCATGAATTTACATAATAATATTGTTTGATCACATTATTGTCCCACATCCTTCTATCTTTTTCTATATCATCATTTTTTTTTTATTTTCCACATTAGTATTTTTCTTGACAAATTTCAACTTCTTCACTTACATATTTTTTTCTCTTTTTCTCATTCTTATCATCTACCAGAGCTTTTTGTACTTATATTTAAACATTCTCACTAATAATTTCTCATTTTCTTCATTTGTCCACTGAAATACTCTATATAGGTTTTAAAAGGCAGACTAAACACTATATTTAGCAACTTTAATCCCCATTCATCTTCATTCATATAAAACATACATCTTTTTCACTGAGTTTAATCTTGAACCCGTTTGAAAAAAACAAAATTGCACAATTTCCATATCATGGTTTTCTGGGATCATAGAAACATTGACATATATGCTGTTTTTCCCTTCAATACAGAATTCACCATATAAACTTTTTCCTGAATATTAATCTATATATTATTATATATTACATCATTATCTATATATTATTATTAATCTAGATATCCTCCACAAAAACATATTTTGTTCATCTCTTTTATCAAACATTCCAGTTGCATCATAACTACTTCATTTTCTCATATTTTATCCCTAACAAAGACACTTCATTCACTGAAAACTACACATCACTCAAATCCTATATTTTCTTTATTCAGAGTCATTCCCATTTCCTTTAAATATCCATTCAGACAAACTAACACTTCCCTCATCCATAGTATGTTCTAACCTACTACAACTATATTATCTGTGTATGCCAAAACTACTGGAATCACCACCTCGTTTTGCATCATATATGTAGCATCTTTCATTTTATAAACTACTTAACTCACTATTGCATTCATTACCGATGCAAACAATATTCCAGTCTTGGGACATATTTTTTATTCAGCCAGCCATTCACCAACACTTTCAGCCTATTATTTTATATGTTGACATGCACACACTCCTAATTCTACTATCTATTTCATACTTTTCCATGACATCCCACAAAGCATTGTGTCCTACTATATCAAATGCCTTGCTAATATTACCTACTATTAGTTCCACATCTTTCCTTTTACTTATATCATCCACAATCTCTCTCACAACCAATAACAGTTCTTGACATTTCTTCCTTTTTATAATGTATATACTTTCTTCCATAATGTCCTTCATCCTTCCTCCCATTTTCCTCTGTACTCTTCTCATAAAAATTATATATAATATGTGTTATTTAGTGTGATGAATCTCCGTTTTTTATTTCATTCTTTTCATCTTTTTCCATATAAATTTTGATATTCCACTTCGTAAATCTTCATAAACAGACCCCTCCTTCCAGCATTCATTTAGTGCATTTACAAAATATACTCTTTACCAATCCATTAATTTTTTGTACATTTTATACCATCTGGGCCTGATAGTGAATCTACATATACTTTCCTAAGTACTTCATCCAACTCACTAACAGCAATTTCTTTTTCAAAATTTTCCTTAACACATTCTGGTTCTTTTGTTTACTTTCCATTTTCTTATTATTCTCCTTCTTTTTATTCTTACAGATATTTTCCACATGCTGTATCAGAATATTCATAATTTGCTCTTGTGTTATCTTTGCCTCTCTTTTTATATGTTTCATTTCTCTCATTATACTAATATCTTCCTTTATTTACTATTTTACCCAGATATGCAGATACATCCTCCCTCCTCCCATGTAAATAATATCTGTGCTTAAACATTAATGCCTTCATTTTTCTCAATGTTTTTATACATTTCTTTTTCCATATCATAATATTATCTTGCATTATTCTCTGAATTCTTTAATACATTTCTATATATTTTCCCATACTTGACTTTCTCTTCCTTTCTTACATCATCTGCCACTGAAAAAATAATGTTTATACTTTCTTTTAAATTCAGTCCACCATTCAGGCCAGTTTTTATAGAAGTCCTACATGGTTATATGATCCTTTCATAATTGCAATGCTTCACACTCTCAAGTTTCATCCCATAATTTCTCATTTATTCTTTTATTACCTTTCCTCATTTAATATACTCCCTTTTTTCTGTTACCTCAGTAATATATATCACCATCTGCTGCCCAAGCCTTCTATTAATACAAAACAATCAATTTCAGATTCAAGTGCCCATTTTATAAGTCCATTGACTTTTGTTCCACACAGTTAATTTACCACATTTTATCACTTCCTGTATTCTTTACATCTGTTTATCTTTACATTGTCCCCTTAAATTGCAGTTAAAGTCCCCTACAATTAGACTTTTCATGTTAACCACCTCATAGTTTAATATTTGATTAAATAGATTCTCTCTTTACTTGCTAGTTATATATGCATACAATGCTTTAATTCTATTAACATGTCCACTCCACATCCACGATAGTTAACCTTCCCATCCTTACCAACATTAATTTAGTTTTTCCACTGCTTTTTCTTTTTTTACACAACACAGCCACCCAAGGACAGTGTTAACTTCCTAAGTTCCATATTATATTTCCACCCCATAATGTTTCTGTTTGCAATGTTTCTTTACTTGTCAGGATTCATATCCCAACTAACAGAATAATGTCCACACCACATTTAGTACACAATTCCAGTATCCTTACCCTTCTTACAGTGTTAATAATACTGTTCATATTTGCTGAAAGTATTTAACATTGCTGTTTTCCTTCTAAGTTTAAGGAAAATGTTTTAAAATGTTTACTCTTTCCCCAATTGAATATTTTTTCTGGATTTATGCACAAATAATCCTTGATCCTCAGAATCAGATTTTTCACTGGCTAGAACATCAAAAAATTAGTAGCATCAATTCCTTCTCCTGACCTGTTTTCTTGCATACACTTTCTCTCCTTCTTTTTCTCCATATTTTTTCTTATTCTACAATGTCTTCTTTGCCTAATTCACCCTCTCCCACAACCACTTGCTGTCTTTCCTGGTGTATGTTTTCTTCCATTTCCCCATTATTTTTCATTAATTACTGTTTTTGGCTGACCATCATGTCTTAATGTCCTATTATGACCAGCCACAAAAATAACACTTAGCAAGTATTTCACCACTTTTTCAGTTTGTAGATGATTTGCTCTTTTAATGTCTGTCACTGCAGCATAGGTTTTAATTACTGCATTCTCTGTTGCCACATCATCTGTTTCCTTTTCTGCATTACTATCCTCAACACTTCCAAAAAAAGTTATCTGCCATCTCACTCCATGAAACAACAGAACTGCCACCTGGATCATCCTGCTTGATTATTTTTAGCAAAACACCATCTACAAGAGTTGGGAGGGTGGCCTAACAGTTAAGGTGTTTGCCTTACAAACACAAGGTACAAGGTTTGAGTCTCACAAGGGATAATTGGCTAGGCTTAAAATGGCTCGCTAGAGCAATTAGCCTAGTACTAATCTATGAATCTATGAACCTAAGACCTCCTGACACCATTCTGTTATCTGCATCATGTCAATAGACTTGCTTACTCCCTTCTTCACAGAGAAAGCTAAATGATGCTCATTAGTATGATCCACCTCAAAGAAATATTTGCTAACATTTTAAAACTCTATATCAAGCTTTTTTTGTTTTTTTTTAAATTCTCACTTTTCACCTCGTAACTTTCCATAGCTTCTCTGTCCTACTGCATGCTGCTTCTTCCCTTAGGTCTCTTCCTTGCTGCTGCTGTAGGATTCCTCTGTCTCCATCTAGTGACCCAAAGAGTAGAGGAAGTTCCCTGATCCCTGGCCAAATTTCCACTTGTAGCACAAATACCCTGAGTCTCCCTTGAAAAGACACTGCTAACACTGTGGGACTAACCTAGTAAACAAAGGATAAATAAAGAAAAAAATAAAATACAATCCCTCCAGTAACTCCATCAATGTCTATATTACCATGCAGCTGACAATGTATATTTTTTGTGCTTAAAAATAATAAAGTAAAAGTTACTAGTGCTCTCTCTACTGAGGCAAATCAGTTAAATTAAGCCGTCTTGTTCCATGCAAAGTAAAACTGAAATGTATGCTTGGATAATTTGCATCTTATTTAAAAGCTAACAGCTTGTATCCCAATATATTAGACAGTTATAAACTGAATTAGATAGCACCAAGAAAAGTATTATATATAGCATCAAGCATGCCCATAGTTATGAAATGTTATATGACAGACCACTGTCCATATAATTTTGCAGCTTCAGCTGTATAGTAAAGTAATTTAATGTATGCTATTGCATCTATCATTAAAAAAAAATAAATAATTAAATACACGGCAATCTATTATGTTGACATTTTTGATTTTAAGCCGTTTAATTACACAGAAATATTGTATTCTATATAATAGTGTAATATAGTGGACTATATAACACTGCCACAAGCCAGTATGGTTTAAAATAGACAAAAGAAAACAGGTGTATTATATAACTCATTCCAAAAATCCAATACGGTCTTGTAATCATTGGTTCAAGTTGCTTGTTTAATATATTACACTATAAAGAACATATACGACAAGGAGAGATGATGACCAGGGTAGTTTGCCAACACTGCATTTCCTCTTTCTATAATAGAGATCTATTGCAGTTTTGAAAAGTTTCTGAGTGTCAGCATACCTCTCAACCTGGAAATATCAAAAATCTGGACAAAAGGCCATGAAAAATAGCTACAAATCTGTATGCTGATTAACATAGCATTTGCATATATAACTATGTAACCCTACCCACTCCAATGGAATTGTGGGATAACTTTCAACTCCAAACTGAAAAATAAACAACCAAAATATGGCCCCAGACACTTTAGCAAATTGTAACCATTTTCTTTTAAATGTGTAGCAATGATGAATGTTCACTGGGAAGGAAGAAGATGTTAAACCTTAGGATTTTGTTTTTGGTGACTTGCAGTATGTGGGTTTTATGGTGAAAGTAGGGCATTTAATGGTAGGCAGTATTCTAATCTTAGCAAAAGAGTATTATAGTTTGCTAGGACCTTCAAAAGTCATTCTTCATGGCCTAATGATCAGTGGTGTAGCTACAGTTTGTGCTCCCCAGGGGTGTCTATGAGTTTGCTGCCCTTCCCTCTCACAAAATCATGATCGAATGGGGCTTCCCTATATATAGCCCTCCCCCCTGCAGCTATTCCAATGTCCCATTACTTCGCTATTTCACCCCATTTACCATAAACACTGTAATGTGCATACTGCTTTACTTCTACAATTATTTGGATTTCATTTAAAGGTTTTATTTTACATTTTACAGCACAAACACTAATAGGCATCTGCTAAACAAAGAAATGCAGTCTCACAATGAAAATAGACTTAGCATTAAAACTTCTCTGCCTCTGAAACTCACATTCATTGAAACAGCATTTAAACCCACATTCAAAGAAAATACATCTGGCAAGTGGCAGATAAAGATTACCTTTGGGCTGTTTTCAAATCACAGGCCCCTTGCACACAAAATATACATGTGTTCTTTGATGCACCTTCCTGATTGTATTAAATTATATTCCTTGTATAATACAGTACAGTTATTAGAGGGAGTTTTAAATTTATTGTTTTGAACATTTTTCCAGTGAATAATGAAACAAAATGCATGCACCAATAATGACAAAACTGCCCAGTTCAGAACATTTCCATCATAAAATGTCTACTCAAACTTCTACAATCCACCAATATCAGTAAATATGCACAATCTCTGCAAAAGTAAGAGTCATCTAAATAATTCCACATTAAAGAGATCTGTAGCAAACAAAGAGATTTCTGCTAGCAAGCAGTTTTATATTTCATTGTTTCATCTACAAATAAAGTGCCTGTTACCCTTGAGGAATAAACTGCCTATGTTGCACTAAAAAAATGATAAGCTAGCAATATTGCAATAGAGAATGGATGGCAAACTGATAACAGGTTCATAGTTACTAGTTATCACTGCCAAAAATGGCATTCTCAGGACTGCAGTATTTACCCCCTTTAAAAGTACAACACAGTACAGTATCAGCAATGCATCTGCATACTGTGGGAGTAGAACCCATAGCCTTCTGCACCAAAAGCAAGTATTTAACCTGTTATGCTATTAACAATGCAAGCAGACTCAGCATAAGGAGCACTAAACTTCTCTTCCCCAAAGCTGTTAGCTCCTTGTAAAATCCACTTGACGCTCAACTGTATCTCTCAACTTTGAAGCACAGGAAATCTAGAAAAAGCCAAAATTTATTGGGGAGGGGGACAATAGCCCAAAAAACAGGGACACATTTTAAACATTGCTTGTATAATCTTGGAAAGTTGATAGAACAAAATGTGTTACCACCATGCATTTCACTGCCAAGTCTTGAACCCAGGGCCCTGTGAACTACAGTCAGAGCAACATACTACTATGCCAAATCAGCAGTTTACTGAGATATTGGAAGACTGAAACTTAAAGGGCTATCATTTAGTAAATTCAGTTCTCACCATAGCTCTCAATCTCTTAGCACAAAACACGTGGACAAAGCCAATAATGGGGGAATACAGCCCCCGAACATATTCACTAAATTCAGTTCTCACCATAGCTCTCAACCTGTTAGCACAAAAAAACCTGAACAAAGCCAATAATGGAGAATAGAGCCCCAAAAATAGGGGGGACAAATTTCAAATAATGATCTTATAAACTTAGAAAATTGCTAGAATAATAGGTTTTGTGTTACCATTCAAATACCTGTAATTATTTACTGAATTCAATCCTTCACTGATTTGCCACAAAAATCCAGAAAACCACAGATTTTATGAGGAACAGAATAGAAAAAATCTGGAAAGTTTTCACAAGTGGTGGTTGGTATGAACTTTAGTTTCTTGTTACCTGTACCCAAGGTACAGGGTTTGAGCCTGAGTAACTCTAGCCACCAGGTATATTTGCCTGGGGCATTTTACACACACACAGACACACAGGGTCTATATTACAAGATCGAATGCTTAGGTGATTGAACACCTAAACATCAAACTTGTAATTTCGAAAGCAAAAAACAGCGAATAACCGATTTAATGCAGGGAAAGATTTTCCATGGCCATTTGCTGGATTTTGCCATTTTGTCTACTGTAGAGCGATATCACAGTTGGAATATTTAGTTAGGGGGGTGGGGGCAAGGCCCCCCCATGTCAGGGGGTGTGGGGGTAAAGCCCCCACTTAGTTTGGGTGTAAAGTTTTTTTTTCTGTGGCTGACCAACATGTTTTCCTGTGCCGTAAGAGTTTTTGTGTTCACTATTACAATTTCGATGTTTAGGTGTTCAATCACCTAAGCATTCAATCTTGTAATATAGACACAATACACACACAATTCCACAATAATGAAAGAAGCTCAGTGTAACCATTCCACAATAATAAAAGCAGCTCAGTGTAACTATTCCACAATAATAAAAGCAGCTCAGCAAAAACATTCCAGAGTAATAAAAGCAGCTCCTTGGCAGAGTAAGCACTCCTGAACACACTACAGCCTATATAATAATGGCAGCAGAATCTCCTCTGCAGAGTAATCATTCCTGCACACACTACAATGGCAGCAGAATAAATACCTCTTGTCAGCTTAAATAATAACAGCAGTTTGGCAGCAGACTAAATACCTCCTTGGCAGCATACACACACAGCAACAGAATACATAATAAATGTAGCTCCTCGGCAGCACACAGCAGCAGAATACATAATAAATGTAGCTCCTCAGCAGCACACACTACAGCTTAAATAATAACAACAGCAGAATCTCCTTGGCAGAGTAACTATTCCTGCGCACACTACAACAACTTAATGGCAGCAGAATAAATACCTCTTAGCAGCTTAAATAATAACAGCAGCTCGGCAGCAGAATAAATACCTCCTTGGCAGAATACACACACAGCAGCAGAATACATAATAAATGTAGCTCCATGGCAGCACACAGCAGCAGAATACATAATAAATGTAGCTCCTTGGCAGCACACATTACATCTTAAATAATAACAACAGCAGAATCTCCTTGGCAGAGTAACTATTCCTGCGCACACTACAACAACTTAATGGCAGCAGAATAAATACCTCTTGGCATCTTAAATAATAACAGCAGCTCAGCAGCAGAATAAATACTTCCTCGGCAGCATGCACACACAGCAGCAGAATACATAATAAATGTAGCTCCTTGGCAGCACAAACTACAGCTTAAATAATAATGGCAGCAGACTCTCCTTAGCAGAGTAACCATTCCTGCACACACTACAACTAAAACGCAGCAGAATAAATACCTCCTCAGCAGCATACACACTGCAGCAGAATGCATAATAAATGTAGCTCCTCAGCAGCACACACTGCAGCTTAAATAATAACGGCAGGAGAATCTCCTTGGCAGAGTAACTATTTCTACACACACTGCAACAACACCTTGGCAGCTTAAATAATAACAGCAGCAGAATAAATACCTCTTGGCAGCTCAATAACAGCAGCACAGCAGCCAAATAAATACCTCCTCAGCAGTCTAACCATTCCTGCCTCCCTTCTTAGTTTGTTCCATTCCTGAAACCACCATGCTGGAAATGCTCACATGTTATGTTGAGCCCTTAAGCTCAATTCCAACAGGCTGGCAGGCTGTTCAAAGAGCTGATGTCATTGCGCACGTGATGACATCAGCTCAAAACAGCGGAAAACAAAATTAAAAAAAAAGCCAGGAAATTCAGAAATTAAGGGGTGATAATCAGGAATAAGCACCTCATTATTTGGACCTCAAAAATGGTAAAAAAAACAAGAAATTCAGTACAGTTGAGAGGTATGAGTGCCATTATTTCTAATATAAAGGGGTAGAGAATTCAAGCCTTCACATCTCATCAGTCATGTCAGTATTTGGTAAATGGAATATAACTCCAAGAAGAATTTTGATCCAGGATTAATAATCAACATGCAAATATACGTGTTTCACCTTTATCAAGACTACATCAGAACTAACTAATCCATGAAAAACCCACTATTTAAACACTTTTGAAACAAATCAAATGCAGGTAGGAGTTATACAAAAATGGAAAGTATAAGAAGCTGATCTGTACAGCTGAGAATCAGTTCTTTTGTGGTAGCTGATAATATATGGTAGAGAATAGTCGAGCCAAATATTAGGTATTCTCTTCCAATTCACCAATGAAAGGGAGAAAATGGTGAGCCAATAGCTGCCAAACCAATATTTACAGCACTGGCTGAGCTGAACATGCTCTGATTTAAATGAGCCAAGAGTAGTGGCCCAGTGGTAAGTGTGATCCTGGATGACAGCAATCAGTAGGAAGGTGATTGACATGCATATATTTTCATTTAATTGACTGGATGTAGTGCAGGCTACTTACTCAGCTAAATTAGATCTGATTTTTCTCCATAAAGTGCATTTCCTTTTATTTTTCTATTGTCTTTCTTAAACTTTATTATAATACATATGGTAGCATGCTGCTGTATTAAAGCTATGAAATAATAATTGCACTCATGACTCCCAGAAAGATTGTAGGCTAAAATTTGGAATTGATCTTAGTTTATGCATGTATTATGCATGTATGTATATATGTATGTATGTATTTATTTATGTTGTAAATGCACACTAATCAGCTGGAAACTGTGTCACTTAACTTTTCATACCCGTGTATCTCAGCTCTACCAGCATTCTACTGGAATTCAAAAAATCTTGCCTATATTATATTGCTAATTTTAAATTCTAAACCAAAAAATGTACTTTTCAAAAATGTACTTGGTCCTGTACCAGGCAGTTGTATTGTAATATATCATTTTATAAAATCATCACTATTAAAGTGGCAGTATTGTAAGCAGAAGGAATATGTGCTCATTCTCATCTTTTTTCTCTGTAGAATGAGGATTGTAAATATTGCATTTTTTATAACCACATGTTATTTGCAGCATTGTTAATGTGTCTTGTCTGGTTGCCTCCTCGTAATAATACTATCTCTTCCCATCAAAATATGTTCCTAGGTCATTACTCCCTTGAGAAAATTCCTACCACATGTTAATCACCTGCCATATGTGAGCATTCCATGCACTTCCAGGGTGTGGAACATTAGCATTCATGCTGATGTCAGTATAGATTTAGTTTATAGGACTTAATTTCAACAACAGCCCCATTGCCTAACAGAATGGTGGTGTGATGTATATGAGGCATTATTTACTCATCCATATGCTGCAGCATACATCTAAGGATAGCATGATTTTTTTAGTTAATGAAGCAGGATGGTCCCTCTGCTCTCCTCTGTCCTCTTGGATCCAGGAATATATTGCTCACATCATAGATAGGCTTTAAAGTGACTCTATCTCTCCTGTAGTCCAGGACCTCCTTGTCAGTAAAGGAGAGAAAGCAGAAACTTGTTATACTTCATTATCTGGTAATACATATAATACAGAAATACTCCAGAAGTACTATATACCATAAACATCCACAGCACACGATAGTCATAAACAAGAAACTTTTAATGAAGCTTTCAGGTTTACACCCTTCATCAGCATACAAAATCACAACACATTAACACATTTAAATAGAGGACCATTATAATCACATGATCAAGCCAGCCATTCAAAGGACCACTATAATTAAATATGCAAATTCAATTTAAAAACATCTAATAAAATTAATTTTCATGCAGTTACTTGTTAAAAGCATAATACATAAGTATAAAAAGTACAAAAAAATGTTACATATATATATATATATATATCTAGACAAATAATTACATCTACACATTTAGAAATACTATACACTTAATACTATAAATTTTCTCTCTGCCTCTTGGTCAAAACTGGTTTTAAACTGACTGTCCCATTAAGGCCTGGATACTTATCAGCCTGTAGTCGCACTATCCACTCATACTCTTTTAGCAACAAAAGATTATCAATATCACCCCCTCTAATGCCCAACTGCAAAATAGATATACACCTAAACTTAAATGCATGTGTCTGAAAATCATGCAGATGCCTGTATAGCCCATTTGTCTCAAGCTTTCTTTTTATTTCATATCTATGTTCTATTATCCTATCCTTCAGCTTCCTAGCTGATCATGTGATTATAATGGTCCTCTATTTAAATGTGTTAATGTGTTGTGATTTTGTATGCTGATGAAGGGTGTAAACCTGAAAGCTTCATTAAAAGTTTCTTGGTTGTGACTATCGTGTGCTGTGAATACATATAATACAACCATTTTGTTATTTATCTGCAGAGAGCAAATGATATATAAATGAATTATGTGCATTTCATGCACTGTGCTGAAGACAGGTGCATACTACACAGTTTCACATAAGTTAAATGTATGTATTAGTGTTATCTAAATAACAAGGATAGTCGAGGGACATGCAGGTCT